>NC_134362.1:6363579-6524928 GCF_048569485.1 Anomaloglossus baeobatrachus | reverse complement strand
GAGAATGGAGGAGGATGGAGGAGGAGGATGGAGGAGGATGGAGGAGGACCATGGAAAAGGATGGAGAAGGAGGAAGAGGATGGAGGAGGACGAGGATGGAGGAGGAGGAGGAGGAGGATGGAGGAGGAGGAGGATGGAGGAGGGAGGAGGAGGAGGATGGAGGAGGGAGGAGGAGGATAGAGGAGGAGGAGGATGGAGGAGGAGGAGGATGGAGATGGAGGAGGAGGATGGAGGAGGAGGATGAAGAGGAGGAGGAGGAGGAGGATGGAGGAGGAGGAGGAGGATGGAGGAGGAGGAGGATAGAGGAGGAGGAGGATGGAGGAGGAGGAGGATGGAGATGGAGGAGGAGGATGGAGGAGGGAGGAGGATGAGGATGAGGATGGAGGATGGAGGATGAGGAGGATGGAGGATGAGGAGGATGGAGGAGGAAAAGGATAAGGATGGAGGAGGAGGAGGATGGAAGAGGAGGAGGATGGAAGAGGAGGAGGAGGATGGAGGAGGAGGAGGATGGAGGAGGAGGAGGATGAGGATGGAGGAGGAGGATGGAGGATGGAGGAGGATGGAGGATGGAGGAGGATGGAGGAGGATGGAGGAGGACGAGGATGGAGGAGGATGAGGATGGAGGAGGACGAGGAGGATGGAGGAGGACGAGGAGGATGGAGGAGGACGAGGAGGATGGAGGAGGACGAGGAGGATGGAGGAGGACGAGGAGGATGGAGGAGGACGAGGAGGATGGAGGAGGACGAGGAGGATGGAGGAGGACGAGGAGGATGGAGGAGGACGAGGAGGATGGAGGAGGACGAGGAGGATGGAGGAGGACGAGGAGGATGGAGGAGGACGAGGAGGATGGAGGAGGACGAGGAGGATGGAGGACGAGGATGGAGGAGGAGCATGGAGGAGGAGGAGGAGGATGGAGGAGCATGGAGGAGGAGGATGAGGAGGAGCATGGAGGAGGAGGAGCATGGAGGAGGAGGAGCATGGAGGAGGAGGAAGAGGATGGAGGAGGAGGATGGAGGAGGAGGAGAATAGAGGAGGAGGAGGATGGAGGAGGAGGAGGATGGAGGAGGAGGAGGATGGAGGAGGAGGAGGATGGAGGAGGATGGAGGAGGATGGAGGAGGATATAGGAGGATGGAGGAGGATGGAGGAGGAGGATAGAGGAGGAGGATGAAGAGGAGGAGGAGGAGGATGGGGGTGGAGGAGGAGGAAGGAGGAGGAGGAGGAGGAGGGAGGAGGATGAGGATGGAGGAGGATGAGGATGGAGGATGGAGGATGGAGGATGAGAAAGATGGAGGATGAGGAGGATGGAGGATGAGGATGGAGGAGGACGAGGAGGATGGAGGAGGACGAGGAGGATGGAGGAGAACGAGGAGGATGGAGGAGGAGGAGGATGGAGGAGGAGGATGAGGATGGAGGAGGAGGATGAGGATGGAGGAGGAGGATGGAGGAGGAAGATGGAGGAGGAAGATGGAGGAGGAAGATGGAGGAGGAAGATGGAGGAGGAGGATGGAGGAGGAGGATGGAGGAGGAAGATGGAGGAGGAGGATGGAGGAGGAAGATGGAGGAGGAGGATGGAGGAGGAAGATGGAGGAGGAAGATGGAGGAGGAAGATGGAGGAGGAGGAGAGAGGTGGATGATGATGGAGGAGGAGGATGAGGATGGAGGAGGAGAATGAGGATGGAGGAGGAGGATGAGGATGGAGGAGGAGGATGAGGATGGAGGAGGAGGATGAGGATGGAGGAGGAGGATGAGGATGGAGGAGGAGGATGAGGATGGAGGAGGAGGATGAGGATGGAGGAGGATGAGGATGGAGGAGGAGGATGAGGATGGAGGAGGAGGATGAGGATGAGGATGGAGGATGTGGATGGAGGAGGATGAGGATGGAGGATGGAGGAGGATGGAGGAGGAGGAGGATGGAGGGAGGAGGATGGAGGAGGAGGATGGAGGAGGAGGATGGAGGAGGAGGATGGAGGAGGAGGATGGAGGAGGAGGAGGATGATGGAAGAGGAGGAGGAGGATAATGGAAGAGGAGGAGGAGGAGGATGGAGGAGGATGGAGGAGGATGGAGGAGGATGGAGGAGGAGGATGAGGATGGAGGAGGAGGAGGATGAGGATGGAGGAGGAGGAGGATGGAGGAGGATGGAGGAGGATGGAGGAGGAGGAGGATGGAGGAGGAGGAGGATGGAGGAGGAGGAGGATGGAGGATGAGGAGGATGGAGGATGAGGAGGATGGAGGATGAGGAGGATGAGGATGGAGGATGGAGGAGGATGAGGAGGATGAGGAGGATGGAGGAGGATGGAGGAGGATGGAGGAGGAGGATGGAGGAGGATGGAGGAGGATGAGGATGGAGGAGGAGGAGGATGGAGGAGGAGGAGGATGGAGGAGGAGGAGGAGGATGGAGGAGGAGGATGGAGGAGGAGGATGGAGGAGGAGGAGGATGGAGGATGAGGAGGATGGAGGATGAGGAGGATGGAGGATGAGGAGGATGGAGGATGAGGAGGATGGAGGATGAGGAGGATGGAGGATGAGGAGGATGGAGGATGAGGAGGATGGAGGATGAGGAGGATGGAGGATGAGGAGGATGGAGGATGATGGAGGAGGATGATGGGAGGAGGATGATGGAGGAGGATGATGGAGGAGGATGATGGAGGAGGATGATGGAGGAGGATGATGGAGGAGGATGATGGAGGAGGATGATGGAGGAGGATGATGGAGGAGGAGGATGGAGCAGGAGGAGGATGGAGGAGAAGGATGGCGGAGGGGGGAGGATGGCGGAGGGGGAGGATGGCGGAGGGGAGGATGGAGGAAGATGGAGGAGGAGGATGATGGAGGAGGAGGATGGAGAAGGAGGAGGATGGAGGAGGAGGAGGAGGAGGATGGAGGAGGAGGAGGATGGAAGAGGAGGAGGATGGAAGAGGAGGAGGAGGATGGAGGAGGAGGATGGAGGAGGAGGAGGAGGAGGGAGTATGGAGGAGGAGGATGGAGGATGGAGGAGGAGGATGGAGGAGGAGGATGGAGGAGGAGGAGGATGGAGGAGGAGGAGGATGGAAGAGGAGGATGGAAGAGGAGGATGGAAGAGGAGGATGGAAGAGGAGGATGGAAGAGGAGGAGGATGGAGGATGGAAGAGGAGGAGGAGGTTGGAGGAGGAGGAGGAGGAGGATGAAGGAGGAGGAGGAGGAGGAGGAGGAGGATGGAGGAGGAGGAGGATGGAAGAGGAGGAGGATGGAAGAGGAGGAGGATGGAAGAGGAGGAGGAGGATGGAGGAGGAGGATGGAGGAGGAGGATGGAGGAGGAGGAGGAGGGAGTATGGAGGAGGAGGATGGAGGATGGAGGAGGAGGATGGAGGAGGAGGATGGAGGAGGAGGAGGATGGAAGAGGAGGATGGAAGAGGAGGATGGAAGAGGAGGATGGAAGAGGAGGATGGAAGAGGAGGAGGATGGAGGATGGAAGAGGAGGAGGATGGAGGAGGTTGGAGGAGGAGGAGGAGGAGGATGAAGGAGGAGGAGGAGGATGGAGGATGGAAGAGGAGGAGGAGGAGGAGGATGGAGGAGGAGGATGGAGGAGGAGGAGGATGGAAGAGGAGGATGGAAGAGGAGGATGGAAGAGGAGGATGGAAGAGGAGGAGGATGGAGGAGGAGGAGGATGGAGGAGGACGAAGAAAATGAGGTTGGAGGAGGAGGAGGAGGATGGAGGAGGATGAAGGAGGAGGATGGAAGATGGAAGAGGAGGAGGATGGAGGAGGAGGATGGAGGATGGAGGATGGAGGGGGGATCCGGGGTCTTGGCCTGGGGTTCAGGCTGGTTATGAAGCCTCAATATCGGACAGTAATTGTCTCCGCCGCACGGAGTTTGATTTTATTGGAGCAGAAAGGAGTTGGGGGCGATGGAAGTGGTGAACAGAAAACCCCGAGCAGCATTTTCTGTCACCTTCCATGCCCTGCCCCCCGCCAGCAGAGCCAAGCAGGGGTCACCCCCATAGCATGGTGCACAGGCCTGGCGCTGCCATGGGGGGCTCCAGCAGAGCCAAGCAGGGGGCACCCCCATTCTGCCCCCGTCACAACTTCACCCCTTTTGAAAAAAGCAAAACTGCTACAAATATGAAGAGTTTTAACCCTTTCTCATCTCCGCGTTCTGCAGATTATTTCACTTTCCAGAGATTTACAGCAGAATGCTGGCCCCATCGTTTGGAGGAATCAGGGTCAATATTTCCAGCGCTGACCCGGATTTCTGCCTTTCCCCCGGCGGCCGGATATCGGCTTCTGATCTGGACTGATGGCCGCTCTTGTCTCATCCCCCCCACACACACACACCCCGGCTTCATCCCCCACAGACCGGACCCCGAAATTCCTGCACTGATTGTCCCAACAATCTGAAGAGGAGACATCGGGAAGAAAAAGCGTCCGGAGAAAAGAAGGAGACCCCGAGTCCTGTGTCCGCAGCAGTAACCCCTCCTGAGCCCTCATGGGGGGGCTTCTCATCCATGGAGGGGGTCACTCACAATGTGTGGGGGCTTCTCATCCATGGAGGGGTTACTCACAATGTGTGGGGGCTTCTCATCCATGGAGGGGGTCACTCACAATGTGTGGAGGCTTCTCATCCATGGAGGGGGTCACTCACAATGTGTGGGGGCTTCTCATCCATGGAGGGGTTACTCACAATGTGTGGGGGCTTCTCATCCATGGAGGGGTTACTCACAATGTGTGGGGGCTTCTCATCCATGGAGGGGGTCACTCACAATGTGTGGGGGCTTCTCATCCATGGAGGGGGTCACTCACAATGTGTGGGGGCTTCTCATCCACGGAGGGGGTCACTCACAATGTGTGGGGGCTTCTCATCCACGGAGGGGGATCACTCACAATGTGTGGGGGCTTCTCATCCATGGAGGGGGTCACTCACAATGTGTGGAGGCTTCTCATCCATGGAGGGGTTCCTCACAATGTGTGGGGGCTTCTCATCCATGGAGGGGGTCACTCACAATGTGTGGGGGCTTCTCATCCATGGAGGGGGGTCACTCACAATGTGTGGAGGCTTCTCATCCATGGAGGGGTCAGTCACAATGTGTGGAGGCTTCTCATCCATGGAGGGGTCACTCACAATGTGTGGGGGGCTTCTCATCCATGGAGGGGGTCACTCACAATGTGTGGAGGCTTCTCATCCATGGAGGGGGTCAGTCACAATGTGTGGGGGCTTCTCATCCATGGAGGGGGGGTCACTCACAATGTGTGGGGGCTTCTCATCCATGGAGGGGGTCACTCACAATGTGTGGAGGCTTCTCATCCATGGAGGGGTCAGTCACAATGTGTGGGGGCTTCTCATCCATGGAGGGGTCACTCACAATGTGTGGAGGCTTCTCATCCATGGAGGGGGTCAGTCACAATGTGTGGGGGCTTCTCATCCATGGAGGGGGTCACTCACAATGTGTGGGGGCTTCTCATCCATGGAGGGGGTCACTCACAATGTGTGGAGGCTTCTCATCCATGGAGGGGTCAGTCACAATGTGTGGGGGGCTTCTCATCCATGGAGGGGTTACTCACAATGTGTGGAGGCTTCTCATCCATGGAGGGGTTACTCACAATGTGTGGGGGCTTCTCATCCATGGAGCAGGGCTGTGGAGTCGGTAAGCCAAACCTTCGACTCCGACTCCGACTCCTCAAATTCTCTTGCACCGACTCCGACTCCGGCTCCGACTCCGACTCCGGCTCCGACTCCGACTCCTACATATATTGCTTATAGTTAGGTGAAAAATTTATTTGTAGTACATGAATATGTGTATGTGAACATCAGACATTTAATAATTTTTATGATACAATAATCAAGATATTTGGATAGAACATAAAATATATTTATTGGAATACAACTTTAGAACACAAACTGTAATAAATTGTAAATATGTAATACACTATGTAATATACAGTAGATTACATATATATCTTGTGTGTGTATATACACTATACTATAGATACTATATACTATATACTATATACTATAGATATATATATATATATATATATATATTACATATTTACAATGTATTAGTTTTTTGTGTTCTAAAGTTGTATTCCAATAAATATATTTATGTTCTATCCAATTATCTTGATTATTGTATCATAAAAACAATTAAATGTCTGATGTTCACATTGTACTACAATAAATTTTTCACTTAAATATAAGCATTATACTAAATATTATTTAGTAAAATATTCAGCACATTCTGCATTGCACTCCTGTCCCCAATTTATTATATATTTTAGGAGTCGGAGTCGGTGCATTTTATACCGACTCCGACTCCACCAAAATGAGCTCCGACTCCGACTCCGACTCCACGACTCCGACTCCGACTCCACAGCCCTGCCATGGAGGGGGTCACTCACAATGTGTGGAGGCTTCTCATCCATGGAGGGGGTCACTCACAATGTGTGGGGGCTTCTCATCCATGGAGGGGGTCACTCACAATGTGTGGGGGCTTCTCATCCACGGAGGGGATCACTCACAATGTGTGGGGGCTTCTCATCCATGGAAGGGGGGTCAATCACAGTGTGTGGGGGCTTCTCATCCATGGAGGGGGTCACTCACAATGTGTGGGGGCTTCTCATCCATGGAGGGGGTCACTCACAATGTGTGGAGGCTTCTCATCCATGGAGGGGGTCACTCACAATGTGTGGGGGCTTCTCATCCATGGAGGGGGTCACTCACAATGTGTGGGGGCTTCTCATCCATGGAGGGGGTCACTCACAATGTGTGGGGGCTTCTCATCCATGGAGGGGGTCACTCACAATGTGTGGAGGCTTCTCATCCATGGAGGGGGTCACTCACAATGTGTGGGGGCTTCTCATCCATGGAGGGGGTCACTCACAATGTGTGGGGGCTTCTCATCCATGGAGGGGGTCACTCACAATGTGTGGGGGCTTCTCATCCATGGAGGGGGTCACTCACAATGTGTGGGGGCTTCTCATCCATGGAGGGGTCACTCACAATGTGTGGGGGCTTCAAATCCATGGAGGGAGTCACTCACAATGTGTGGAGGCTTCAAATCCATGGAGGGAGTCACTCACAATTTCATCTAAGATTACGGTCATGAACAGGATCTAACATCCTCCAGGAACAACTTCTCCCATCCTCTAGGACAATGTGAGGATGATGCTTTGATGGACCCCGGGTCACAAGTGAGCACTAAGTGTCTCGGGGGATAAAACATTCACATTTTGGCTCCGCGGCCGGAAACTCCCAGATCTCAGTCATTGAGAAGCTGCAGTCGATCCTCAAAAAGCGACAAAAACCAGATCTTGTGGCCTCCGAGCTCTGATGACAAGAACGGGTCAGTCCGGATCAGAAGCCGATATCCGGCCGCCGGGGGGGAAGGACAGACGTCTGGAGAAATCGGGGGGCAGACGTCTGGAGAAATCGGGGGGCAGACGTCTGGAGAAATCGGGGGGCAGACGTCTGGAGAAATCGGGGGGCAGACGTCTGGAGAAATCGGGGGGGCAGACGTCTGGAGAAATCGGGGGGCAGACGTCTGGAGAAATCGGGGGGCAGACGTCTGGAGAAATCGGGGGGCAGACGTCTGGAGAAATCGGGGGGCAGACGTCTGGAGAAATCGGGGGGCAGACGTCTGGAGAAATCGGGGGGCAGACGTCTGGAGAAATCGGGGGCAGCGCCGGGAATATTCACTGCACAGAAACACCATGGATTTATCAATAAAATGTAACAACTTGTGGAATGTTTATAGTCAGTAACCATAGAAACGGGCGAGGACCACGGGCACTCGGCGCACACAGCTCTGCTGTCCTCAGGTAGCAGTGCACAGGCCGGCACTACCATGGGGGGCGCTATCGTGTCACAGTCTGGGGAACAGCACAGCTTCCAGTAACATGCAGCAACAATGTAACACTTTACAATTGTAGCAAGTTGTACTATTAACCCTTAGATGCCTTGTGATGCAGCACCTAATGCTTGTGGAGGGGCCGCGCCATCGCTATCACCACAATCTTCCCGATAATATTCCTGCCGCCACAAGAGTAAAAACCACAGGAGGCAGCGGGACTGTGCGACATCAAGACGGCGGGAACCAAAACCGTCCACACAAGCCGCAACCGCCATCTGCATACAAGACAGCACCGGCGAGAAACGGGTCACATCAGCAGCGCAAAGCACTGGAGCGTTATAAGAGGGGCTGATATCAGTCACATGTGGTAATGTCTGGGGTTATATCAGCACTGGAGCGTTATAAGAGGGGCTGATATCAGTCACATGTGTAATGTCTGGGGTTATATCAGCACTGGAGCGTTATAAGAGGAGCTGATATCAGTCACATATGTAATGTCTGGGGTTATATCAGCACTGGAGTGTTATAAGAGGGGCTGATATCAGTCACATATGTAATGTCTGGGGTTATATCAGCACTGGAGCGTTATAAGAGGGGCTGATATCAGTCACATATGTAATGTCTGGGGTTATATCAGCACTGGAGCGTTATAAGAGGGGCTGATATCAGTCACATGTGTAATGTCTGGGGTTATATCAGCACTGGAGCGTTATAAGAGGAGCTGATATCAGTCACATGTGTAATGTCTGGGGTTATATCAGCACTGGAGTGTTATAAGAGGGGCTGAGATCAGTCACATATGTAATGTCTGGAGGTTATATCAGCACTGGAGCGTTATAAGAGGAGCTGATATCAGTCACATGTGTAATGTCTGGGGTTATATCAGCACTGGAGTGTTATAAGAGGGGGCTGATATCAGTCACATATGTAATGTCTGGGGTTATATCAGCACTGGAGCGTTATAAGAGGGGCTGATATCAGTCACATATGTAATGTCTGGGGTTATATCAGCACTGGAGCGTTATAAGAGGGGCTGATATCAGTCACATGTGTAATGTTTGGGGTTATATCAGCACTGGAGCATTATAAGAGGGTCTGATATCAGTCACATATGTAATGTCTGGAGGTTATATCAGCACTGGAGCATTATAAGAGGGGCTGATATCAGTCACATGTGTAATGTCTGGGGTTATATCAGTACTTGGAGCGTTATAAGAGGGGCTGGTATCAGTCACATATGTAATGTCTGGGGTTATATCAGCACTGGAGCGTTATAAGAGGGGCTGATATCAGTCACATATGTAATGTCTGGGGTTATATCAGCACTGGAGCGTTATAAGAGGGGCTGATATCAGTCACATATGTAATGTCTGGGGTTATATCAGCACTGGAGTGTTATAAGAGGGGCTGATATCAGTCACATATGTAATGTCTGGGGTTATATCAGCACTGGAGCGTTATAAGAGGGGCTGATATCAGTCACATATGTAATGTCTGAGGTTATATCAGCACTGGAGCATTATAAGAGGAGCTGATATCAGTCACATATGTAATGTCTGGAGGTTATATCAGCACTGGAGCGTTATAAGAGGGGCTGATATCAGTCACATATGTAATGTCTGGGGTTATATCAGCACTGGAGCGTTATAAGAGGGGCTGATATCAGTCACATATGTAATGTCTGGAGGTTATATCAGCACTGGAGCATTATAAGAGGAGCTGATATCAGTCACATATGTAATGTCTGGGGTTATATCAGCGCTGGAGCGTTATAAGAGGGGCTGATATCAGTCACATATGTAATGTCTGGGGTTATATCAGCACTGGAGCGTTATAAGAGGGGCTGATATCAGTCACATATGTAATGTCTGGGGTTATATCAGCACTGGAGCGTTATAAGAGGGGCTGATATCAGTCACATATGTAATGTCTGGGGTTATATCAGTACTGGAGCATTATAAGAGGGGCTGATATCAGTCACATATGTAATGTCTGGGGTTATATCAGCACTGGAGCATTATAAGAGGGGCTGATATCAGTCACATATGTAATGTCTGGGGTTATATCAGCACTGGAGCATTATAAGAGGGGCTGATATCAGTCACATATGTAATGTCTGGGGTTATATCAGTACTGGAGCATTATAAGAGGGGCTGATATCAGTCACATATGTAATGTCTGGGGTTATATCAGCACTGGAGCATTATAAGAGGGGCTGATATCAGTCACATATGTAATGTCTGGGGTTATATCAGCACCGGAGCGTAATAAGAGGAGCTGATATCAGTCACATATGTCATGTCTGAGGTTATATCAGCACCGGAGCGTAATAAGAGGGGCTGATATCAGTCACATATGTAATGTCTGGGGTTATATCAGCACTGGAGCGTTATAAGAGGGGCTGATATCAGTCACATATGTAATGTCTGGGGTTATATCAGCACTGGAGCATTATAAGAGGGGCTGATATCAGTCACATATGTAATGTCTGGAGGTTATATCAGCACTGGAGCATTATAAGAGGAGCTGATATCAGTCACATATGTAATGTCTGGGGTTATATCAGCACTGGAGCGTTATAAGAGGGGCTGATATCAGTCACATATGTAATGTCTGGGGTTATATCAGCACTGGAGCGTTATAAGAGGGGCTGATATCAGTCACATATGTAATGTCTGGGGTTATATCAGCACTGGAGCGTTATAAGAGGAGCTGATATCAGTCACATATGTAATGTCTGGGGTTATATCAGCGCTGGAGCGTTATAAGAGGGGCTGGTATCAGTCACATATGTAATGTCTGGGGTTATATCAGCACTGGAGCGTTATAAGAGGGGCTGATATCAGTCACATATGTAATGTCTGGGGTTATATCAGTACTGGAGCATTATAAGAGGGGCTGATATCAGTCACATATGTAATGTCTGGGGTTATATCAGCACTGGAGCGTTATAAGAGGGGCTGATATCAGTCACATATGTAATGTCTGGGGATATATCAGCACTGGAGCGTTATAAGAGGGGCTGATATCAGTCACATGTGTAATGTCTGGGGTTATATCAGCACTGGAGCGTTATAAGAGGGGCTGATATCAGTCACATATGTAATGTCTGGGGTTATATCAGCACTGGAGCGTTATAAGAGGGGCTGATATCAGTCACATATGTAATGTCTGGGGTTATATCAGCACTGGAGCGTTATAAGAGGGGCTGATATCAGTCACATATGTAATGTCTGACGGTTATATCAGCACTGGAGCGTTATAAGAGGGGCTGATATCAGTCACATATGTAATGTCTGGGGTTATATCAGCACTGGAGCATTATAAGAGGGGCTGATATCAGTCACATATGTAATGTCTGGGGTTATATCAGCACTGGAGCGTTATAAGAGGGGCTGATATCAGTCACATATGTAATGTCTGGGGTTATATCAGCACTGGAGCATTATAAGAGGGGCTGATATCAGTCACATATGTAATGTCTGGGGTTATATCAGCACTGGAGCGTTATAAGAGGGGCTGATATCAGTCACATATGTAATGTCTGGGGTTATATCAGCACTGGAGCATTATAAGAGGGGATGATATCAGTCACATATGTAATGTCTGGGGGTTATATCAGCACTGGAGCATTATAAGAGGGGCTGATATCAGTCACATATGTAATGTCTGGAGGGTATATCAGCACTGGAGCATTATAAGAGGGGCTGATATCAGTCACATATGTAATGTCTGGGGTTATATCAGCACTGGAGCATTATAAGAGGGGCTGATATCAGTCACATATGTAATGTCTGGGGGATATCAGCACTGGAGCATTATAAGAGGGGCTGATATCAGTCACATATGTAATGTCTGGAGGTTATATCAGCGCTGGAGCGTTATAAGAGGGGCTGATATCAGTCACATATGTAATGTCTGGAGGTTATATCAGCACTGGAGCGTTATAAGAGGGGCTGATATCAGTCACATATGTAATGTCTGGAGGTTATATCAGCACTGGAGCGTTATAAGAGGGGCTGATATCAGTCACATATGTAATGTCTGGGGTTATATCAGCACTGGAGCATTATAAGAGGGGCTGATATCAGTCACATATGTAATGTCTGGAGGTTATATCAGCACTGGAGCATTATAAGAGGGGCTGATATCAGTCACATATGTAATGTCTGGGGGTTATATCAGCACTGGAGCATTATAAGAGGGGCTGATATCAGTCACATATGTAATGTCTGGGGTTATATCAGCACTGGAGCATTATAAGAGGGGCTGATATCAGTCACATATGTAATGTCTGGGGGATATCAGCACTGGAGCATTATAAGAGGGGCTGATATCAGTCACATATGTAATGTCTGGGGTTATATCAGCACTGGAACATTATAAGAGGGGCTGATATCAGTCACATATGTAATGTCTGGGGTTATATCAGCGCTGGAGCGTTATAAGAGGGGCTGATATCAGTCACATATGTAATGTCTGGAGGTTATATCAGCACTGGAGCGTTATAAGAGGGGCTGATATCAGTCACATATGTAATGTCTGGAGGTTATATCAGCACTGGAGCATTATAAGAGGGGCTGATATCAGTCGCATATGTAATGTCTGGGGTTATATCAGCACTGGAGCATTATAAGAGGGGCTGATATCAGTCACACATATAATGTCTGGGGATATATCAGCACTGGAGCGTTATAAGAGGGGCTGATATCAGTCACATATGTAATGTCTGGAGGTTATATCAGCACTGGAGCATTATAAGAGGGGCTGATATCAGTCACACATATAATGTCTGGGGATATATCAGCACTGGAGCGTTATAAGAGGGGCTGAGATCAGTCACATATGTAATGTCTGGGGTTATATCAGCAGTGGAGCATTATAAGAGGGGCTGATATCAGTCGCATGTGTAATGTCTGGGGTTATATCAGCACTGGAGCATTATAAGAGGGGCTGATATCAGTCGCATGTGTAATGTCTGGGGTTATATCAGCACTGGAGCGTTATAAGAGGGGCTGATATCAGTCACATATGTAATGTCTGGGGTTATATCAGCACTGGAGCATTATAAGAGGGGCTGATATCAGTCACATATGTAATGTCTGGGGTTATATCAGCACTGGAGCATTATAAGAGGGGCTGATATCAGTCGCATATGTAATGTCTGGGGTTATATCAGCACTGGAGCATTATAAGAGGGGCTGATATCAGTCGCATGTGTAATGTCTGGGGTTATATCAGCACTGGAGCGTTATAAGAGGGGCTGATATCAGTCACATATGTAATGTCTGGGGTTATATCAGCACTGGAGCATTATAAGAGGGGCTGATATCAGTCACATATGTAATGTCTGGGGTTATATCAGCACTGGAGCATTATAAGAGGGGCTGATATCAGTCACATATGTAATGTCTGGAGGTTATATCAGCACTGGAGCATTATAAGAGGGGCTGATATCAGTCATATATGTAATGTCTGGGGTTATATCAGCACTGGAGCATTATAAGAGGGGCTGATATCAGTCACATATGTAATGTCTGGGGTTATATCAGCACTGGAGCATTATAAGAGGAGCTGATATCAGTCATATATGTAATGTCTGGGGTTATATCAGCACTGGAGCATTATAAGAGGGGCTGATATCAGTCACATGTGTAATGTCTGGGGTTATATCAGCACTGGAGCGTAATAAGAGGGGCTGATATCAGTCACATGTGTAATGTCTGGGGTTATATCACCCCATATTACAGTGAGAAATGGCCGATAACAGGGAACAGTATACTGCACTCACTGGTACAATGGAGAGTTGATTGCTTTTTATTTCTTTGGGGTATGAAGGGAGAGTGAAGTATAGAGGGATGCAGGGGACGCCCGGGCTCGGAGGGGTCGCTCTATTACAGGCAGTGACGGGGGAGGGGACGTCGGATCTCTGCAGCGTCATCACCGGACGTCACAACCTACATCGCAAAATATAGCAAAACAGATACAATATTAATGGAAAAGAAGAGCGACGTCCGCCTACGGTCACTCGGACCAATGTTATTCTATGGGGCCGCGCACATGACAGTATTTTATCCCTGTGGAAACATCTGCAGCTCGCGCCGGCCTCCACCGGAGAGATGAGACCTATACAGCACTATCAGCGCCGGCCTCCACCGGAGAGATGAGACCTATACAGCACTATCAGCGCCGGCCTCCACCGGAGAGATGAGACCTATACAGCACTATCAGCGCCGGCCTCCACCGGTGAGATGAGACCTATACAGCACTATCAGCGCCGGCCTCCACCGGAGAGATGAGACCTATACAGCACTATGAGCGCCGGCCTCCACCGGAGAGATGAGACCTATACAGCACTATCAGCGCCGGCCTCCACCGGAGAGATGAGACCTATACAGCACTATCAGCGCCGGCCTCCACCGGAGAGATGAGACCTATACAGCACTATGAGCGCCGGCCTCCACCGGAGAGATGAGACCTATACAGCACTATCAGCGCCGGCCTCCACCGGAGCAATGAGACCTATACAGCACTATCAGCGCCGGCCTCCACCGCACCTGGGAGAATGGGGGGAGGGGGAGGCCAGGTCACTGCATCCGAAGGGGGGAAAGAAGGGGGCAAACAACTACATCTGAAAGGGGGGGGGAGGGGGCAAACCACCACATCTGAAAGGGGGGGAAGGGGGCAAACGACCACATCTGAAAGGGGGGGAAGGGGGCAAACGACCACATCTGAAAGGGGGGGAAGGGGGCAAACGACCACATCTGAAAGGGGGGGAAGGGGGCAAACGACCACATCTGAAAGGGGGGGGAAGGGGGCAAACGACCACATCTGAAAGGGGGGGGAAGGGGGCAAACGACCACATCTGAAAGGGGGGGAAGGGGGCAAACCACCACATCTGAAAGGGGGGGGAAGGGGGCAAACGACCACATCTGAAAGGGGGGGAAGGGGGCAAACGACCACATCTGAAAGGGGGGGGAAGGGGGCAAACGACCACATCTGAAAGGGGGGGGAAGGGGGGCAAACGACCACATCTGAAAGGGGGGGGAAGGGGGCAAACGACCACATCTGAAAGGGGGGGGAAGGGGGCAAACGACCACATCTGAAAGGGGGGGGAAGGGGGCAAACGACCACATCTGAAAGGGGGGGAAGGGGGCAAACGACCACATCTGAAAGGGGGGGAAGGGGGCAAACCACCACATCTGAAAGGGGGGAGGGGGCAAAGCACCACATCTGGAGAGGGGGGGGAGGGGGGTAAAGCACCACATCTGAAGGGGCAGATCACATCTGGAGGAGGGGGGAGAAGGGGCAGGTCACCACATTGCATGGAGGGGGAAGGGGGCAGGTCACCACATTGCATGGAGGGGGGAGGGGGGGGAAGGTCACCACATTGCATGGAGGGGGGGAGGGGGGCAGGTCACCACATTGCATGGAGGGAGGGGGCAGGTCACCACATTGCATGGAGGAGGGAGGGGGGCAGGTCACCACATTGCATGGAGGAGGGAGGGGGCAGGTCACCACATTGCATGGAGGGGGGGAGGGGGCAGGTCACCACATTGCATGGAGGGGGGGGGGGAGGGGGCAGGTCACCACATTGCATGGAGGGGGGGGGAGGGGGCAGGTCACCACATTGCATGGAGGGGGGGGGGAGGGGGCAGGTCACCACATTGCATGGAGGGGGGGGGAGGGGGCAGGTCACCACATTGCATGGAGGGGGGGGGGAGGGGGCAGGTCACCACATTGCATGGAGGGGGGGGGAGGGGGCAGGTCACCACATTGCATGGAGGGGGGGGAGGGGGCAGGTCACCACATTGCATGGAGGGGGGGGAGGGGGCAGGTCACCACATTGCATGGAGGGGGGGGAGGGGGCAGGTCACCACATTGCATGGAGGGGGGGGAGGGGGCAGGTCACCACATTGCATGGAGGGGGGGGAGGGGGCAGGTCACCACATTGCATGGAGGGGAGGGGGAGGGGGCAGGTCACCACATTGCATGGAGGGGGGGAGGGGGCAGGTCACCGCATTGCATGGAGGGGGCAGGTCACCGCATTGCATGGAGGGGGGGAGGGGGCAGGTCACCACATTGCATGGAGGGGGGGAGGGGGCAGGTCACCACATTGCATGGAGGGGGGGAGGGGGCAGGTCACCACATTGCATGGAGGGGGGGAGGGGGCAGGTCACCACATTGCATGGAGGGGGGGGAGGGGGCAGGTCACCACATTGCATGGAGGGGGGGAGGGGGCAGGTCACCACATTGCATGGAGGGGGGGAGGGGGCAGGTCACCACATTGCATGGAGGGGGGGGAGGGGGCAGGTCACCACATTGCATGGAGGGGGGGAGGGGGCAGGTCACCACATTGCATGGAGGGGGGGAGGGGGGCAGGTCACCACATTGCATGGAGGGGGGGAGGGGGTAGGTCACCACATTGCATGGAGGGGGCAGGTCACCGCATTGCATGGAGGGGGGAGGGGGCAGGTCACCGCATTGCATGGAGGGGGGGAGGGGGTAGGTCACCACATTGCAGGGAGGGGGGGAGGGGGTAGGTCACCACATTGCAGGGAGGGGGCAGGTCACCGCATTGCATGGAGGGGGGGGAGGGGGCAGGTCACCACATTGCATGGAGGGGGGGGAGGGGGCAGGTCACCACATTGCATGGAGGGGGGGAGGGGGCAGGTCACCACATTGCATGGAGGGGGGGGAGGGGGCAGGTCACCACATTGCATGGAGGGGGGGGAGGGGGCAGGTCACCACATTGCATGGAGGGGGGGGAGGGGGCAGGTCACCACATTGCATGGAGGGGGGGAGGGGGCAGGTCACCACATTGCATGGAGGGGGGGAGGGGGTAGGTCACCACATTGCATGGAGGGGGCAGGTCACCGCATTGCATGGAGGGGGAAGGGGGCAGGTCACCGCATTGCATGGAGGGGGGGAGGGGGTAGGTCACCACATTGCAGGGAGGGGGGGAGGGGGTAGGTCACCACATTGCATGGAGGGGGCAGGTCACCGCATTGCATGGAGGGGGGGAGGGGGCAGGTCACCACATTGCATGGAGGGGGGGAGGGGGCAGGTCACCACATTGCATGGAGGGGGGGAGGGGGCAGGTCACCACATTGCATGGAGGGGGGGAGGGGGCAGGTCACCACATTGCATGGAGGGGGGGAGGGGGGCAGGTCACCACATTGCATGGAGGGGGGGAGGGGGCAGGTCACCACATTGCATGGAGGGGGGGAGGGGGCAGGTCACCACATTGCATGGAGGGGGGGAGGGGGCAGGTCACAGCATTGCATGGAGGGGGGGAGGGGGCAGGTCACCACATTGCATGGAGGGGGGGAGGGGGCAGGTCACCACATTGCATGGAGGGGGGGAGGGGGCAGGTCACAGCATTGCATGGAGGGGGGGAGGGGGCAGGTCACAGCATTGCATGGAGGGGGGGAGGGGGCAGGTCACCACATTGCATGGAGGGGGGGGAGGGGGCAGGTCACCACATTGCATGGAGGGGGGGGAGGGGGCAGGTCACCACATTGCATGGAGGGGGGGAGGGGGCAGGTCACCACATTGCATGGAGGGGGGGAGGGGGCAGGTCACCACATTGCATGGAGGGGGGGGAGGGGGCAGGTCACCACATTGCATGGAGGGGGGGGGAGGGGGCAGGTCACCACATTGCATGGAGGGGGGGGAGGGGGCAGGTCACCACATTGCATGGAGGGGGGGAGGGGGCAGGTCACCACATTGCATGGAGGGGGGGGAGGGGGCAGGTCACCACATTGCATGGAGGGGGGGGAGGGGGCAGGTCACCACATTGCATGGAGGGGGGGGGGAGGGGGCAGGTCACCACATTGCATGGAGGGGGGGGAGGGGGCAGGTCACCACATTGCATGGAGGGGGCAGGTCACAGCATTGCATGGAGGGGGGGAGGGGGCAGGTCACAGCATTGCATGGAGGGGGGGAGGGGGCAGGTCACCACATTGCATGGAGGGGGGGGAGGGGGCAGGTCACCACATTGCATGGAGGGGGGGGGAGGGGGCAGGTCACCACATTGCATGGAGGGGGGGAGGGGGCAGGTCACCACATTGCATGGAGGGGGGGGAGGGGGCAGGTCACCACATTGCATGGAGGGGGGGGAGGGGGCAGGTCACCACATTGCATGGAGGGGGGGAGGGGGCAGGTCACCACATTGCATGGAGGGGGGGAGGGGGCAGGTCACCACATTGCATGGAGGGGGGAGGGGGCAGGTCACCGCATTGCATGGGGGGGGGGGGCACACAGCATTGCATGGAGGGGGCAGGTCACAGCATTGCATGGAGGGGGGGGGAGGGGGCAGGTCACCACATTGCATGGGGGGGGGGGGCACACAGCATTGCATGGAGGGGGCAGGTCACAGCATTGCATGGGGGGGGGAGGGGGCAGGTCACCACATTGCATGGAGGGGGGAGGGGGCAGGTCACCACATTGCATGGAGGGGGGGAGGGGGCAGGTCACCACATTGCATGGAGGGGGGGGAGGGGGCAGGTCACCACATTGCATGGAGGGGGGGGAGGGGGCAGGTCACCACATTGCATGGAGGGGGGAGGGGGCAGGTCACCACATTGCATGGAGGGGGGGGAGGGGGCAGGTCACCACATTGCATGGAGGGGGGGAGGGGGCAGGTCACAGCATTGCATGGAGGGGGGGAGGGGGCAGGTCACAGCATTGCATGGAGGGGGGGAGGGGGCAGGTCACCACATTGCATGGAGGGGGGGGGGGGGCACAGCATTGCATGGAGGGGGGGCACACAGCATTGCATGGAGGGGGGGGGGGGCACACAGCTTTGCATGGAGGGGGGGAGGGGGCAGGTCACCGCATTGCATGGAGGGGGGGCACACAGCATTGCATGGAGGGGGGGGCACACAGCTTTGCACGCAGGATCCTGGCCGCTGTCGCGCCGCTGCAATGTGTCAGTGCAGAAAGTTGGGAAAGTTCTCACCTGCTCCCGGGAGATGCACGGCAGGGACGGCCTCCGGTTCATCTTGCCGTAGCAGCCGGCGGACGTCTCGCCCAGGGACACACAGCTGGAGCGGCGGCGGGCCCTGATCACCGGCACCTTGTCCTCCAGCCCGGCCGGCCTCGGCTGCGCCTCTCGGAGGTGGAAGCCGCCGCTGAAGCCCAGAGCCAGCAGGGAACCGGCCAGCCCGACCAGGCAGCCGGCCAGGGCTCTCACCGCGGGGGGCAGCGCGCCCAGGCTGCTCCGGGACACCAGCCACACCAGGCCGGAGAAGAGCAGCAGCAGCACGGCATGCCGCAGCCGCAGCCCCCGCCACAGGCTGAGCAGCCCCACGGACAGCAGCACCAGCAGCAGCCGCAGCTCATCCCCGGCGGCCGGCAGCAGCGCCGCGTCCCCGCACAGGCAGCAGCAGAGCGGCAGCGCCAGCAGCCACAGCGCCCCGGGGCCCCCGCACTGCACCCCGGGGCCCCCGCACTGCACCCCGGGGCCCCCGCACTGCGCCCCGGGACCCCCGCACTGCACCCCGGGGCCCCCGCACTGCGCCCGGCACAGGTAGCCGCTCAGGAAGAAGAAGGCGCAGCCCAGGCTGAAGAGCGGGCTGAGTGCGTGCAGCAGACAGTGCGCCCAGCCGAGCCCCAGCGCCGAGCAGCCGGCCGCCAGCAGCGCCCCCGCCCCGCACAGCAGCCGGCACAGGACAGCGCGCCGCGGGGGGTCCGGCTTCAGCGGGGTCACACAGCTGCGCACGTAGCCGTTCCTGTCCGGGCTCTCGGGCGGCTTCATGCTCCCTGCAGCCCGCGGAAAACCTCATGTCCCGCTGCCCATGCTGCGCCCCGGATCCGTGTGCAGCCCCGAAGTCCGCTCTCCAGACCGGAGCCACAACTCTCTGCCGCCTCCCAGCTGCTGTCATCCGCCGTCCCCTCCTCCCGGAGCGTCCATGTGATAGTCCCTCCCTGCACCGGGGCGAAGAGGAGCAAAAGTGCGGCGCTCCCTGCAGCGGAGGCAGAAAGTGCAGCGCTCCCTGCAGCGGAGCCAGAAAGTGCAGCGCTCCCTGCAGCGGAGCCAGAAAGTGCAGCGCTCCCTGCAGCGGAGCCAGAAAGTGCAGCGCTCCCTGCAGCGGAGGCAGAAAGTGCAGCGCTCCCTGCAGCGGAGGCAGAAAGTGCAGCGCTCCCTGCAGCGGAGCCAGAAAGTGCAGCGCTCCCTGCAGCGGAGCCAGAAAGTGCAGCATTCCCTGCAGTGGAACCAGAAAGTGCAGCGGAGCCAAAAAGTGCAGCGCTCCCTGCAGCGGAGCCAGAAAGTGCGGCGCTCCCTGCAGCGGAGGCAGAAAGTGCAGCGCTGACCTGCAGCGGAGCCAGAAAGTGCAGCGCTGACCTGCAGCGGAGCCAGAAAGTGCAGCGCTGACCTGCAGCGGAGCCAGAAAGTGCAGCGCTGACCTGCAGCGGAGCCAGAAAGTGCAGCGCTGACCTGCAGCGGAGCCAGAAAGTGCAACGCTGACCTGCAGCGGAGCCAGAAAGTGCGGTGCTCCCTGCAGCGGAGGCAGAAAGTGCAGCGATACCTGCAGCGGAGCCAGAAAGTGCAGCGCTGACCTGCAGCGGAGCCAGAAAGTGCAGCGCTGACCTGCAGCGGAGCCAGAAAGTGCGGCGCTCCCTGCAGCGGAGGCAGAAAGTGCAGCGCTCCCTGCAGCAGAGCCAGAAAGTGCAGCGCTCCCTGCAGCGGAGCCAGAAAGTGCAGCGCTCCCTGCAGCGGAGCCAGAAAGTGCAGCGCTGACCTGCAGCGGAGCCAGAAAGTGCAGCGCTGACCTGCAGCGCTGACCTGCAGCGGAGCCAGAAAGTGCAGCGCTGACCTGCAGCGGAGCCAGAAAGTGCAGCGCTGACCTGCAGCGGAGCCAGAAAGTGCAGCACTCCCTGCAGCGGAGCCAAAAAGTGCAGCGCTCCCTGCAGCGGAGCCAGAAAGTGCAGCGCTGACCTGCAGCGGAGTCAGAAAGTGCAGCGCTCCCTGCAGCGGAGCCAGAAAGTGCAGCGTTCCCTGCGGCGGAGCCAGAAAGTGCAGCGTTCCCTGCAGCGGAGCCAGAAAGTGCGGCGCTCCCTGCAGCGGAGCCAGAAAGTGCAGCGCTGACCTGCAGCGGAGCCAGAAAGTGCAGCGCTCCCTGCAGTGGAGCCAGAAAGTGCAGCGCTCCCTGCAGTGGAGCCAGAAAGTGCAGCATTCCCTACAGCGGAGCCAGAAAGTGCAGCGGAGCCAAAAAGTGCAGCGCTCCCTGCAGCGGAGCCAGAAAGTGCAGCGCTCCCTGCAGCTGAGCCAAAAAGTGCAGCGCTCCCTGCAGCGGAGCCAGAAAGTGCTGCGTTCCCTACAGCGGAGCCAGAAAGTGCAGCGGAGCCAGAAAGTGCAGCGCTCCCTGCAGCGGAGCCAGAAAGTGCAGCGCTCCCTGCAGCGGAGCCAGAAAGTGCAGCGCTCCCTGCAGCGGAGCCAGAAAGTGCAGCGCTCCCTGCAGCGGAGCCAGAAAGTGCAGCGTTCCCTGCAGCGGAGCCAGAAAGTGCAGCGGAGCCAGAAAGTGCGGCGCTCCCTGCAGCGGAGCCAGAAAGTGCAGCGGAGCCAGAAAGTGCAGCGCTCCCTGCAGCGGAGCAAGAAAGTGCGGCGCTCCCTGCAGCGGAGGCAGAAAGTGCAGCGCTCCCTGCAGCGGAGCCAAAAAGTGCAGCGCTCCCTGCAGCGGAGCCAAAAAGTGCAGTGCTCCCTGCAGTGGAGCCAGAAAGTGCAGCGCTCCCTGCAGCGGAGCCAGAAAGTGCAGCGCTCCCTGCAGCGGAGCCAGAAAGTGCAGCGCTGACCTGCAGCGGAGCCAGAAAGTGCAGCGCTCCCTGCAGCGGAGCCAGAAAGTGCAGCGTTCCCTGCAGCGGAGCCAGAAAGTGCAGCGCTCCCTGCAGCGGAGCCAGAAAGTGCAGCGTTCCCTGCAGCGGAGCCATAAAGTGCAGCGCTGACCTGCAGCGGAGCCAGAAAGTGCAGCGCAAGTGTTGTCTCCCCAGAGTTTCCTTGGGAGAAAAGTTCTGATGACGTTGGACCTATTTTGCAAAAAAGGCAGTGGTCGTTTCCACTGTGTCCTCTCATCCTGAGGGTGAGGTGTAAAACGTTCGGGGGGACGCTCCTGCTCCCAAGGTTAAGGGGGGACGCTCCTGCTGTCGGGGATCGGGGGGACGCCCCTGCTGTCGGGGATCGGGGGGACGCCCCTGCTGTCGGGGATCGGGGGGACGCCCCTGCTGTCGGGGATCGGGGGGACGCCCCTGCTGCAGGGGATCGGGGGGACGCCCCTGCTGTCGGGGGACGCCTCTGCTGTCGGGGATCGGGGGGACGCCTCTGCTGTCGGGGATCGGGGGGACGCCCCTGCTGTCGGGGATCGGGGGGACGCCCCTGCTGTCGGGGATCGGGGGGACGCCCCTGCTGTCGGGGATCGGGGGGACGCCCCTGTTGTCGGGGGTTCGGGGGGACGCCCCTGTTGTCGGGGGTTCGGGGGGACGCCCCTGCTGTCGGGGATCGGGGGGACGCCCCTGCTGTCGGGGATCGGGGGGACGCCCCTGCTGTCGGGGATCGGGGGGGACGCCCCTGCTGTCGGGGATCGGGGGGACGCCCCTGCTGTCGGGGGGTTCGGGGGGGACGCCCCTGTTGTCGGGGGTTCGGGGGGACGCCCCTGTTGGGGGTTCGGGGGGACGCCCCTGCTGTCGGGGATCGGGGGGACGCCCCTGCTGTCGGGGATCGGGGGGACGCCCCTGCTGTCGGGGATCGTGGGGACGCCCCTGCTGTCGGGGATCGGGGGGACGCCCCTGTTGTCGGGGGTTCGGGGGGACGCCCCTGTTGTCGGGGGTTCGGGGGGACGCCCCTGTTGTCGGGGGTTCGGGGGGACGCCCCTGTTGTCGGGGGTTCGGGGGGACGCCCCTGTTGTCGGGGGTTCGGGGGGACGCCCCTGTTGGGGGTTCGGGGGGACGCCCCTGCTGTCGGGGATCGGGGGGACGCCCCTGCTGTCGGGGATCGGGGGGACGCCCCTGCTGTCGGGGATCGGGGGGACGCCCCTGCTGTCGGGGATCGGGGGGACGCCCCTGCTGTCGGGGATCGGGGGGACGCCCCTGCTGTCGGGGATCGGGGGGACGCCCCTGCTGTCCGCACTTTGCCGTTCAAAACCCAAATGGCAAAAACAATGGTTTTCCTTGTGTTGTTTTCGTCTCGCTGAGCTGCTCACTAGTCAGGGGGAGTACATGTGGGGGGCATCTAGGGATGTGGGGGGCATCTAGGGATGTGGGGGGGCATCTAGGGATGTGGGGGGGCATCTAGGGGTGTGGGGGGGCATCTAGGGGTGTGGGGGGCATCTAGGGATGTGGGGGGCATCTAGGGATGTGGGGGGCATCTAGGGGTGTGGGGGGCATCTAGGGGTGTGGGGGGGCATCTAGGGATGTGGGGGGCATCTAGGGGTGTGGGGGGCATCTAGGGGTGTGGGGGGGCATCTAGGGATGTGGGGGGCATCTAGGGGTGTGGGGGGGCATCTAGGGATGTGGGGGGCATCTAGGGGTGTGGGGGGCATCTAGGGGTGTGGGGGGGCATCTAGGGATGTGGGGGGCATCTAGGGGTGTGGGGGGGCATCTAGGGGTGTGGGGGGGCATCTAGGGATGTGGGGGGCATCTAGGGGTGTGGGGGGGCATCTAGGGATGTGGGGGGCATCTAGGGGTGTGGGGGGCATCTAGGGATGTGGGGGGGCATCTAGGGGTGTGGGGGGGCATCTAGGGGTGTGGGGGGGCATCTAGGGATGTGGGGGGCAGCTAGGGATGTGGGGGGCAGCTAGGGATGTGGGGGGCAGCTAGGGATGTGGGGGGGCATCTAGGGGTGTGGGGGGCATCTAGGGGTGTGGGGGGCATCTAGGGATGTGGGGGGGCATCTAGGGGTGTGGGGGGCATCTAGGGATGTGGGGGGGCATCTAGGGGTGGGGGGGGCATCTAGGGATGTGGGGGGGCATCTAGGGGTGTGGGGGGCATGTAGGGGTGTGGGGGGGCATCTAGGGATGTGGGGGGCATCTAGGGATGTGGGGGGCAGCTAGGGATGTGGGGGTGCAGGGAGTATTAGGAGGTGAACCCTCTCCTGATCACCAGGTCCTTCCTTTCCATCTTCCCTGCTTTTACCTCTGTATTGCGCCCGCACAGACGGACATCGAGACCCCGACCCTCGGATCGGCCGAGCCCCAGCCCCTCAGGCCCATCCTCTGTAAGCCCTATCCTCTTTACACAAGAGAGCGGTAACAGGCCCCCATAGACCTAAAGAGATCTCCACTCAAACTCGCTGCCAAAGGATCCCTACACAAAGGTGGATCCCTGCGGCAATGGAGCTGCTGCTTCCCCTGCCAGGAAGGGTCGGGGCCCGGCCTAACAACACCCCCGACCTCGCCTCTAGTATTGGGGCCAGTCTGTGTCTAGGCCTCAGGTCTCCTCTGTCTGAAGAGCGTCGCTAGGACGACCTCGAGCGCAATCACAGTCATCAAGATGAAGCCGCAGCTGCTACACACAGAGTCACTCTACACAGACAGCAGCACCTGCTACACACAGAGCCACTCTACACAGACAGCAGCACCTGCTACACACAGAGCCACTCTACACAGACGGCAGCACCTGCTACACACAGAGCCACTCTACACAGACAGCAGCACCTGCTACACACAGTGTCACTCTACACAGACAGCAGCACCTGCTACACACAGAGTCACTCTACACAGACAGCAGCACCTGCTACACACAGAGCCACTCTACACAGACAGCAGCACCTGCTACACACAGTCACTCTACACAGACAGCACCTGCTACACACAGTCACTCTACACAGACAGCAGCACCTGCTACACACAGAGCCACTCTACACAGACAGCAGCACCTGCTACACACAGAGCCACTCTACACAGACAGCAGCACCTGCTACACACAGAGCCACTCTACACAGACAGCAGCACCTGCTACACACAGAGCCACTCTACACAGACAGCAGCACCTGCTACACACAGAGCCACTCTACACAGACAGCAGCACCTGCTACACACAGAGCCACTCTACACAGACAGCAGCACCTGCTACACACAGAGCCACTCTACACAGACAGCAGCACCTGCTACACTCAGAGCCACTCTACACAGACAGCAGCACCTGCTACACACAGAGCCACTCTACACAGACGGCAGCACCTGCTACACACAGAGCCACTCTACACAGACGGCAGCACCTGCTACACACAGAGCCACTCTACACAGACAGCAGCACCTGCTACACACAGAGCCACTCTACACAGACAGCAGCACCTGCTACACACAGAGTCACTCTACACAGACAGCAGCACCTGCTACACACAGAGTCACTCTACACAGACAGCAGCACCTGCTACACACAGAGCCACTCTACACAGACAGCAGCACCTGCTACACACAGAGCCACTCTACACAGACAGCAGCACCTGCTACACACAGAGCCACTCTACACAGACAGCAGCACCTGCTACACACAGAGCCACTCTACACAGACAGCAGCACCTGCTACACACAGAGCCACTCTACACAGACAGCAGCACCTGCTACACACAGAGCCACTCTACACAGACAGCAGCACCTGCTACACACAGAGTCACTCTACACAGACAGCAGCACCTGCTACACACAGAGCCACTCTACACAGACAGCAGCACCTGCTACACACAGAGCCACTCTACACAGACAGCAGCACCTGCTACACACAGAGCCACTCTACACAGACAGCAGCACCTGCTACACACAGAGCCACTCTACACAGACAGCAGCACCTGCTACACACAGAGCCACTCTACACAGACAGCAGCACCTGCTACACTCAGAGCCACTCTACACAGACAGCAGCACCTGCTACACACAGAGCCACTCTACACAGACAGCAGCACCTGCTACACACAGAGCCACTCTACACAGACAGCAGCACCTGCTACACACAGAGCCACTCTACACAGACGGCAGCACCTGCTACACACAGAGCCACTCTACACAGACGGCAGCACCTGCTACACACAGAGCCACTCTACACAGACAGCAGCACCTGCTACACACAGAGCCACTCTACACAGACAGCAGCACCTGCTACACACAGAGCCACTCTACACAGACAGCAGCACCTGCTACACACAGAGCCACTCTACACAGACAGCAGCACCTGCTACACACAGAGCCACTCTACACAGACAGCAGCACCTGCTACACACAGAGCCACTCTACACAGACAGCAGCACCTGCTACACACAGAGCCACTCTACACAGACAGCAGCACCTGCTACACACAGAGCCACTCTACACAGACAGCAGCACCTGCTACACACAGAGCCACTCTACACAGACAGCAGCACCTGCTACACACAGAGCCACTCTACACAGACAGCAGCACCTGCTACACACAGTCACTCTACACAGACAGCAGCACCTGCTACACACAGAGCCACTCTACACAGACTGCAGCACCTGCTACACACAGAGCCACTCTACACAGACAGCAGCACCTGCTACACACAGAGCCACTCTACACAGACAGCAGCACCTGCTACACACAGAGCCACTCTACACAGACTGCAGCACCTGCTACACACAGAGCCACTCTACACAGACAGCAGCACCTGCTACACACAGAGCCACTCTACACAGACAGCAGCACCTGCTACACACAGAGCCACTCTACACAGACGGCAGCACCTGCTACACACAGAGTCACTCTACACAGACAGCAGCACCTGCTACACACAGAGCCACTCTACACAGACGACAGCACGTGCTACACACAGAGTCACTCTACACAGACAGCAGCACCTGCTACACACAGAGCCACTCTACACAGACAGCAGCACCTGCTACACACAGAGCCACTCTACACAGACAGCAGCACCTGCTACACACAGAGCCACTCTACACAGACAGCAGCACCTGCTACACACAGAGTCACTCTACACAGACAGCAGCACCTGCTACACACAGAGCCACTCTACACAGACAGCAGCACCTGCTACACACAGAGTCACTCTACACAGACAGCAGCACCTGCTACACACAGAGCCACTCTACACAGACAGCAGCACCTGCTACACACAGAGTCACTCTACACAGACAGCAGCACCTGCTACACACAGAGCCACTCTACACAGACAGCAGCACCTGCTACACACAGAGCCACTCTACACAGACAGCAGCACCTGCTACACACAGAGCCACTCTACACAGACAGCAGCACCTGCTACACACAGAGCCACTCTACACAGACGGCAGAACCTGCTACACACAGAGTCACTCTACACAGACGGCAGCACCTGCTACACACAGAGTCACTCTACACAGACAGCAGCACCTGCTACACACAGAGCCACTCTACACAGACGACAGCACGTGCTACACACAGAGCCACTCTACACAGACGGCAGAACCTGCTACACACAGAGCCACTCTACACAGACAGCAGCACCTGCTACACACAGAGCCACTCTACACAGACGACAGCACGTGCTACACACAGAGCCACTCTACACAGACGGCAGAACCTGCTACACACAGAATCACTCTACACAGACGACAGCACCTGCTACACACAGTCACTCTACACAGACGGCAGAACCTGCTACACACAGAGTCACTCTACACAGACGGCAGCACCTGCTACACACAGAATCACTCTACACAGACAGCAGCACCTGCTACACACAGAGTCACTCTACACAGACGGCAGAACCTGCTACACACAGAGTCACTCTACACAGACGGCAGCACCTGCTACACAGTCACTCTACACAGACGGCAGCACCTGCTACACACAGAGTCACTCTACACAGACGGCAGAACCTGCTACACACAGAGTCACTCTACACAGACAGCAGCACCTGCTACACACAGTCACTCTACACAGACGGCAGAACCTGCTACACACAGAGTCACTCTACACAGACAGCAGCACCTTCTACACACAGTCACTCTACACAGATGGCAGCACCTGCTACACAGAGTCACTCTACACAGACAGCAGCACCTGCTACACAGAGTCACTCTACACAGACGGCAGCACCTGCTACACAGAGTCATTCTACACAGACGGCAGCACCCGCTACACAGAGTCACTCTACACAGACGGCAGCACCTGCTACACACAGTCACTCTACACAGACGGCAGCACCTGCTACACACAGTCACTCTACACAGACGGCAGCACCTGCTACACACAGTCACTCTTCACAGACGACAGCACCTGCTACACACAGAGCCACTCTACACAGACGGCAGCACCTGCTACACACAGTCACTCTACACAGACGGCAGCAGCTGCTACACACAGAGTCACTCTACACAGACGGCAGCACCTGCTACACACAGTCACTCTACACAGACGGCAGCACCTGCTACATACAGAGTCACTCTACACCGACAGCAGCACCTGCTACACACAGTCACTCTACACAGACGGCAGCACCTGCTACACACAGAGCCACTCTACACAGACGGCAGCACCTGCTACACACAGAGTCACTCTACACAGACGGCAGCACCTGCTACACACAGAGTCACTCTACACAGACGGCAGCACCTGCTACACAGAGTCACTCTACACAGACGGCAGCACCTGCTACACACAGAGTCACTCTACACAGACGGCAGCACCTGCTACACAGAGTCACTCTACACAGACGACAGCACCTGCTACACACAGTCACTCTACACAGACAGCAGCACCTGCTACACAGTCACTCTACACAGACGGCAGCACCTGCTAGACACAGAGTCACTCTACACAGACGACAGCACCTGCTACACACAGAGCCACTCTACACAGACGGCAGCACCTGCTACACAGTCACTCTACACAGACGGCAGCAGCTGCTACACACAGAGTCACTCTACACAGATGGCAGCACCTGCTACACACAGTCACTCTACACAGACGGCAGCACCTGCTACATACAGAGTCACTCTACACCGACAGCAGCACCTGCTACACACAGTCACTCTACACAGACGACAACACCTGCTACACAGAGTCACTCTACACAGAAGGCAGCACCTGCTACACACAGAGTCACTCTACACAGACGGCAGCACCTGCTACACACAGAGTCACTCTACACAGACGGCAGCACCTGCTACACACAGAATCACTCTACACAGACGGCAGCACCTGCTACACACAGAGCCACTCCGCACAGACAGCAGCACCTGCTACACACAGTCACTCCACACAGACGGCAGCACCTGCTACACAGTCACTCTACACAGACGGCAGCACCTGCTACACACAGAGTCACTCTACACAGACGGCAGCACCTGCTACACAAACAGCCACTCTACACAGACGGCAGCACCTGCTACACACAGAGTCACTCTACACAGACGGCAGCACCTGCTACACACAGTCACTCTACACAGACGGCAGCACCTGCTACACACAGAGTCACTCTACACAGACGGCAGCACCTGCTACACACAGAGCCACTCTACACAGACGGCAGCACCTGCTACACAGTCACTCTACACAGATGGCAGCACCTGCTACACAGAGTCACTCTACACAGACGGCAGAACCTGCTACACACAGAGCCACTTCGCACAGACGACAGCACCTGCTACACACAGAGCCACTCTGCACAGACGACAGCACCTGCTACACACAGAGCCACTCTGCACAGACGGCAGCACCTGCTACACACAGTGTCACTCTACACAGACGGCAGCACCTGCTACACACAGAGTCACTCTACACAGACAGCAGCACCTGCTACACAGAGTAACTCTACACAGACGGCAGCACTTGCTACACACAGAGTCACTCTACACAGACGGCAGCACCTGCTACACACAGAGTCACTCTACACAGACGGCAGCACCTGCTACACACAGAGCCACTCTGCACAGACGGTGGCAGCCCTGGATAAAGCTGCACCTGCTACACACAGTCACTCTACACAGACGGCAGCACCTGCTACACACACAGCCACTCTACACAGACAGCAGCACCTGCTACACACAGAGTCACTCTACACAGACAGCAGCACCTGCTACACACAGAGTCACTCTACACAGACAGCAGCACCTGCTACACACAGAGCCACTCTACACAGACAGCAGCACCTGCTACACACAGAGTCACTCTACACAGACAGCAGCACCTGCTACACACAGAGCCACTCTACACAGACAGCAGCACCTGCTACACACAGAGTCACTCTACACAGACAGCAGCACCTGCTACACACAGAGCCACTCTACACAGACAGCAGCACCTGCTACACACAGAGCCACTCTACACAGACGGCAGAACCTGCTACACACAGAGCCACTCTACACAGACAGCAGCACCTGCTACACACAGAGCCACTCTACACAGACAGCAGCACCTGCTACACACAGAGCCACTCTACACAGACGGCAGAACCTGCTACACACAGAGTCACTCTACACAGACAGCAGCACCTGCTACACACAGAGTCACTCTACACAGACAGCAGCACCTGCTACACACAGAGCCACTCTACACAGACGACAGCACGTGCTACACACAGAGCCACTCTACACAGACGGCAGAACCTGCTACACACAGAGCCACTCTACACAGACAGCAGCACCTGCTACACACAGAGCCACTCTACACAGACGACAGCACGTGCTACACACAGAGCCACTCTACACAGACGGCAGAACCTGCTACACACAGAGTCACTCTACACAGACGGCAGCACCTGCTACACACAGAGCCACTCTACACAGACAGCAGCACCTGCTACACACAGAGTCACTCTACACAGACAGCAGCACCTGCTACACACAGAGTCACTCTACACAGACGGCAGCACCTGCTACACACAGAATCACTCTACACAGACGACAGCACCTGCTACACACAGTCACTCTACACAGACGGCAGAACCTGCTACACACAGAGTCACTCTACACAGACGGCAGCACCTGCTACACACAGAATCACTCTACACAGACAGCAGCACCTGCTACACACAGAGTCACTCTACACAGACGGCAGAACCTGCTACACACAGAGTCACTCTACACAGACGGCAGCACCTGCTACACAGTCACTCTACACAGACGGCAGCACCTGCTACACACAGAGTCACTCTACACAGACGGCAGAACCTGCTACACACAGAGTCACTCTACACAGACAGCAGCACCTGCTACACACAGTCACTCTACACAGACGGCAGAACCTGCTACACACAGAGTCACTCTACACAGACAGCAGCACCTTCTACACACAGTCACTCTACACAGATGGCAGCACCTGCTACACAGAGTCACTCTACACAGACAGCAGCACCTGCTACACAGAGTCACTCTACACAGACGGCAGCACCTGCTACACAGAGTCATTCTACACAGACGGCAGCACCCGCTACACAGAGTCACTCTACACAGACGGCAGCACCTGCTACACACAGTCACTCTACACAGACGGCAGCACCTGCTACACACAGTCACTCTACACAGACGGCAGCACCTGCTACACACAGTCACTCTTCACAGACGACAGCACCTGCTACACACAGAGCCACTCTACACAGACGACAGCACCTGCTACACACAGAGCCACTCTACACAGACGGCAGCACCTGCTACACACAGAGTCACTCTACACAGACGGCAGCACCTGCTACACACAGTCACTCTACACAGACGGCAGCACCTGCTACATACAGAGTCACTCTACACCGACAGCAGCACCTGCTACACACAGTCACTCTACACAGACGGCAGCACCTGCTACACACAGAGCCACTCTACACAGACGGCAGCACCTGCTACACACAGAGTCACTCTACACAGACGGCAGCACCTGCTACACACAGAGTCACTCTACACAGACGGCAGCACCTGCTACACAGAGTCACTCTACACAGACGGCAGCACCTGCTACACACAGAGTCACTCTACACAGACGGCAGCACCTGCTACACAGAGTCACTCTACACAGACGACAGCACCTGCTACACACAGTCACTCTACACAGACAGCAGCACCTGCTACACAGTCACTCTACACAGACGGCAGCACCTGCTAGACACAGAGTCACTCTACACAGACGACAGCACCTGCTACACACAGAGCCACTCTACACAGACGGCAGCACCTGCTACACAGTCACTCTACACAGACGGCAGCAGCTGCTACACACAGAGTCACTCTACACAGATGGCAGCACCTGCTACACACAGTCACTCTACACAGACGGCAGCACCTGCTACATACAGAGTCACTCTACACCGACAGCAGCACCTGCTACACACAGTCACTCTACACAGACGACAACACCTGCTACACAGAGTCACTCTACACAGAAGGCAGCACCTGCTACACACAGAGTCACTCTACACAGACGGCAGCACCTGCTACACAGTCACTATACACAGACGGCAGCACCTGCTACACACAGAGTCACTCTACACAGACGGCAGCACCTGCTACACACAGAGTCACTCTACACAGACGGCAGCACCTGCTACACACAGAGTCACTCTACACAGACGGCAGCACCTTCTACACACAGAGTCACTCTACACAAACGGCAGCACCTGCTACACAGTCACTCTACACAGGCGGAAGCAGCCCTAGATGAAGCTGCAGCTGCTACACACAGAGTCACTCTACACAGACGGCAGCACCTGCTACCCACACAGCCACTCTACACAGACGACAGCACCTGCTACACACAGAGTCACTCTACACAGACGGCAGCACCTGCTACACACAGAGCCACTCTACACAGACGACAGCACCTGCTACCCACACAGCCACTCTACACAGACGACAGCACCTGCTACACACAGAGTCACTCTACACAGACGACAGCACCTGCTACACACAGAGTCACTCTACACAGACAGCAGCACCTGCTACACACAGTCACTCTACACAGACGGCAGCACCTGCTACACAGTCACTCTACACAGACGGCAGCACCTGCTACACACAGAGTCACTCTACACAGACGGCAGCACCTGCTACACAGTCACTCTACACAGACAGCAGCACCTGCTACACACACAGCCACTCTACACAGACGGCAGCACCTGCTACACAGTCACTCTACACAGATGGCAGCACCTGCTACACAGAGTCACTCTACACAGACGGCAGCACCTGCTACACACAGAGTCACTCTACACAGACGGCAGCACCTGCTACACACAGTCACTCTACACAGACGGCAGCACCTGCTACACACAGAGTCACTCTACACAGACGGCAGCACCTGCTACACACAGAGCCACTCTACACAGACGGCAGCACCTGCTACACAGTCACTCTACACAGATGGCAGCACCTGCTACACAGAGTCACTCTACACAGACGGCAGCACCTGCTACACAGTCACTCTACACAGACGGCAGCACCTGCTAGACACAGTCACTCTACACAGACAGCAGCACCTGCTACACAGTCACTCTACACAGACGGCAGCACCTGCTAGACACAGAGTCACTCTACACAGACGACAGCACCTGCTACACACAGAGCCACTCTACACAGACGGCAGCACCTGCTACACAGTCACTCTACACAGACGGCAGCAGCTGCTACACACAGAGTCACTCTACACAGATGGCAGCACCTGCTACACACAGAGTCACTCTACACAGACGGCAGCACCTGCTACATACAGAGTCACTCTACACCGACAGCAGCACCTGCTACACACAGTCACTCTACACAGACAACACCTGCTACACAGTCACTCTACACAGACGGCAGCAGCTGCTACACACAGAGTCACTCTACGCAGACGGCAGCACCTGCTACACACAGAGTCACTCTACACAGACGGAAGCACCTGCTACACACAGAGTCACTCTACACAAACGGCAGCACCTGCTACACAGAGTCACTCTACACAGGCGGAAGCAGCCCTAGATGAAGCTGCAGCTGCTACACACAGAGTCACTCTACACAGACGGCAGCACCTGCTACCCACACAGCCACTCTACACAGACGGCAGCACCTGCTACCCACACAGCCACTCTACACAGACGACAGCACCTGCTACACACAGAGTCACTCTACACAGACGACAGCACCTGCTACACACAGAGTCACTCTACACAGACGGCAGCACCTGCTACACACAGTCACTCTACACAGACGGCAGAACCTGCTACACACAGAGTCACTCTACACAGACGGCAGCACCTGCTACACACAGAGTCACTCTACACAGACGGCAGCACCTGCTACACACAGAATCACTCTACACAGACGGCAGCACCTGCTACACACAGTCACTCTACACAGACGGCAGCACCTGCTACACACAGTCACTCCACACAGACGGCAGCACTTGCTACACACAGAGTCACTCTACACAGACGGCAGCACCTGCTACACAAACAGCCACTCTACACAGACGGCAGCACCTGCTACACAGTCACTCTACACAGACGGCAGCACCTGCTACACACAGAGCCACTCCGCACAGACAGCAGCACCTGCTACACACAGAGTCACTCCACACAGACGGCAGCACCTGCTACACAGTCACTCTACACAGACGGCAGCACCTGCTACACACAGAGTCACTCTACACAGACGGCAGCACCTGCTACACAAACAGCCACTCTACACAGACGGCAGCACCTGCTACACACAGAGTCACTCTACACAGACGGCAGCACCTGCTACACACACAGCCACTCTACACAGACGGCAGCACCTGCTACACAGTCACTCTACACAGATGGCAGCACCTGCTACACAGAGTCACTCTACACAGACGGCAGCACCTGCTACACACAGAGCCACTCTACACAGACGGCAGCACCTGCTACACAGTCACTCTACACAGATGGCAGCACCTGCTACACAGAGTCACTCTACACAGACGGCAGAACCTGCTACACACAGAGCCACTTCGCACAGACGACAGCACCTGCTACACACAGAGCCACTCTGCACAGACGGCAGCACCTGCTACACACAGTGTCACTCTACACAGACGGCAGCACCTGCTACACACAGAGTCACTCTACACAGACAGCAGCACCTGCTACACAGAGTAACTCTACACAGACGGCAGCACCTGCTACACACAGAGTCACTCTACACAGACGGCAGCACCTGCTACACACAGAGTCACTCTACACAGACGGCAGCACCTGCTACACACAGAGCCACTCTGCACAGACGGTGGCAGCCCTGGATAAAGCTGCACCTGCTACACACAGTCACTCTACACAGACGGCAGCACCTGCTACACACAAAGTCAATCTACACAGACGGCAGCAGCTGCTACACACAGAGTCACTCTACACAGACGGCAGCACCTGCTACACACAGTCACTCTACACAGACGGCAGCACCTGCTACACACAGAGCCACTCCGCACAGACGACAGCACCTGCTACATACAGAGTCACTCTACACAGACAGCAGCACCTGCTACACACAGAGTCACTCTACACAGACAGCAGCACCTGCTACACACAGAGTCACTCTACACAGACAGCAGCACCTGCTACACACAGAGTCAATCTACACAGACGGCAGCACCTGCTACACACAGAGTCACTCTACACAGACGGCAGCACCTGCTACACACAGAGCCACTCCGCACAGACGACAGCACCTGCTACACACAGAGTCACTCTACACAGACAGCAGCACCTGCTACACAGAGTCACTCTACACAGACGGCAGCACCTGCTACACACAGAGCCACTCCGCACAGACGGCAGCACCTGCTACACACAGAGCCACTCCGCACAGACGGCAGCACCTGCTACACACAGAGCCACATCGCACAGACGGCGGCCGTCCTGGCACACACTGCAGACATGTCTTCCTTAGCGGTGTTCCAGTGGAGACAATCCAATCTGGCGGAAGATTTCATCCATGATCAGTTTCTGCTTCACCGCCCTCCTCTCCAGCAACAATCCTCAGCACTGACCCTTCTCTCTCCGTCCTCGGTCCAGGAGCCCCCCCGACCCCCAACCTCCGCGCAGACCACCCGGCCACAGAGTTCAAAGAAAATACCATATTTCCTCCGATTCTGCTAATATCACGCGATCTCTGCTCGCTTCATCCAGCTCATCTCGTGTTATTGATCACAGAAGTTACCCGTCTCCTCGCATCTTCTCACCCGACTGCCTGCAGCGGTCACCCCGACAACTCACCTCTCCTTCAGTCCTTTCTCCGGCTGTCACCACTCATCCAGCTAAAACACGTAACCTCTCTCTCATCTGGCGTCCGTCACCAGAAGTGCGCGGCTGACTGCACTCCGCTCTCTAGTGTCCCCTCATCTCTGCACTCCGCTCTCTAGTGTCCCCTCATCTCTGCACTCCGCTCTCTAGTGTCCCCTCATCTCTGCACTCCGCTCTCTAGTGTCCCCTCATCTCTGCACACCGCTCTCTAGTGTCCCCTCATCTCTGCACTCCGCTCTCTAGTGTCCCCTCATCTCTGCACTCCGCTCTCTAGTGTCCCCTCATCTCTGCACTCCGCTCTCTAGTGTCCCCTCATCTCTGCACTCCGCTCTCTAGTGTCCCCTCATCTCTGCACACCGCTCTCTAGTGTCCCCTCATCTCTGCACTCCGCTCTCTAGTGTCTCCTCATCTCTGCACTCCGCTCTCTAGTGTCCCCTCATCTCTGCACTCCGCTCTCTAGTGTCCCCTCATCTATGCACTCCGCTCTCTAGTGTCCCCTCATCTCTGCACACCGCTCTAGTGTCCCCTCATCTCTGCACTCCGCTGTCTAGTGTCCCCTCATCTCTGCACACCGCTCTCTAGTGTCCCCTCATCTCTGCACTCCGCTCTCTAGTGTCCCCTCATCTCTGCACTCCGCTCTCTAGTGTCCCCTCATCTATGCACTCCGCTCTCTAGTGTCCCCTCATCTCTGCACTCCGCTCTCTAGTGTCCCCTCATCTCTGCACTCCGCTCTCTAGTGTCCCCTCATCTCTGCACACCGCTCTCTAGTGTCCCCTAATCTCTGCACTCCGCTCTCTAGTGTCCCCCCATCTCTGCACTCCGCTCTCTAGTGTCCCCTCATCTCTGCACACCGCTCTCTAGTGTCCCCCCATCTCTGCACTCCGCTCTCTAGTGTCCCCTCATCTCTGCACTCCGCTCTCTAGTGTCCCCTCATCTCTGCACTCCGCTCTCTAGTGTCCCCTCATCTCTGCACTCCGCTCTCTAATGTCCCCTCATCTCTGCACTCCGCTCTCTAGTGTCCCCTCATCTCTGCACTCCGCTCTCTAGTGTCCCCTCATCTCTGCACACCGCTCTCTAGTGTCCCCTCATCTCTGCACTCCGCTCTCTAGTGTCCCCTCATCTCTGCACTCCGCTCTCTAGTGTCCCCTCATCTCTGCACTCCGCTCTCTAGTGTCCCCCCATCTCTGCACTCCGCTCTCTAGTGTCCCCTCATCTCTGCACTCCGCTCTCTAGTGTCCCCTCATCTATGCACTCCGCTCTCTAGTGTCCCCTCATCTCTGCACTCCGCTCTCTAGTGTCCCCTCATCTCTGCACTCCGCTCTCTAGTGTCCCCTCATCTCTGCACACCGCTCTCTAGTGTCCCCTAATCTCTGCACTCCGCTCTCTAGTGTCCCCCCATCTCTGCACTCCGCTCTCTAGTGTCCCCTCATCTCTGCACACCGCTCTCTAGTGTCCCCCCATCTCTGCACTCCGCTCTCTAGTGTCCCCTCATCTCTGCACTCCGCTCTCTAGTGTCCCCTCATCTCTGCACTCCGCTCTCTAATGTCCCCTCATCTCTGCACTCCGCTCTCTAGTGTCCCCTCATCTCTGCACTCCGCTCTCTAGTGTCCCCTCATCTCTGCACACCGCTCTCTAGTGTCCCCTCATCTCTGCACTCCGCTCTCTAGTGTCCCCTCATCTCTGCACTCCGCTCTCTAGTGTCCCCCCATATCTGCACTCCGCTCTCTAGTGTCCCCTCATCTCTGCACACCGCTCTCTAGTGTCCCCTCATCTCTGCACTCCGCTCTCTAGTGTGCCCTCATCTCTGCACTCCGCTCTCTAGAGTCCCCTCATCTCTGCACACCGCTCTCTAGTGTCCCCTAATCTCTGCACTCCCCTCTCTAGTGTCCCCCCATCTCTGCACTCCGCTCTCTAGTGTCCCCTCATCTCTGCACACCGCTCTCTAGTGTCCCCTCATCTCTGCACACCGCTCTCTAGTGTCCCGTCATCTCTGCACTCCGCTCTCTAGTGTCCCCTCATCTCTGCACACCGCTCTCTAGTGTCCCCTCATCTCTGCACACCGCTCTCTAGTGTCCCCTAATCTCTGCACTCCGCTCTCTAGTGTCCCCCCATCTCTGCACTCCGCTCTCTAGTGTCCCCTCATCTCTGCACTCCGCTCTCTAGTGTCCCCTCATCTCTGCACTCCGCTCTCTAGTGTCCCCTCATCTCTGCACTCCGCTCTCTAGTGTCCCCTCATCTCTGCACTCCGCTCTCTAGTGTCCCCTCATCTCTGCACACCGCTCTCTAGTGTCCCCTAATCTCTGCACTCCGCTCTCTAGTGTCCCCCCATCTTTGCACTCCGCTCTCTAGTGTCCCCTCATCTCTGCACACCGCTCTCTAGTGTCCCCTCATCTTTGCACACCTCTCTCTAGTGTCCCCTCATCTCTGCACTCCGCTCTCTAGTGTCCCCTCATCTCTGCACACCGCTCTCTAGTGTCCCCTCATCTCTGCACTCCGCTCTCTAGTGTCCCCTCATCTCTGCACACCGCTCTCTAGTGTCCCCTCATCTCTGCACTCCGCTCTCTAGTGTCCCCTCATCTCTGCACTCCGCTCTCTAGTGTCCCCTCATCTCTGCACTCCGCTCTCTAGTGTCCCCTAATCTCTGCACTCCGCTCTCTAGTGTCCCCTCATAACTGCACTCCGCTCTCTAGTGTCCCCTCATCTCTGCACACCGCTCTCTAGTGTCCCCTCATCTCTGCACACCGCTCTCTAGTGTCCCCTCATCTCTGCACACCGCTCTCTAGTGTCCCCTCATCTCTGCACACCGCTCTCTAGTGTCCCCTAATCTCTGCACTCCGCTCTCTAGTGTCCCCTCATCTCTGCACTCCGCTCTCTAGTGTCCCCTCATCTCTGCACTCCGCTCTCTAGTGTCCCCTCATCTCTGCACTCCGCTCTCTAGTGTCCCCTAATCGCAGCACTCCGCTCTCTAGTGTCCCCTCATCTCTGCACTCCGCTCTCTAGTGTCTCCTCATCTCTGCACTCCGCTCTCTAGTGTCCCCTCATCTCTGCACTCCGCTCTCTAGTGTCCCCTCATCTCTGCACTCCGCTCTCTAGTGTCCCCTCATCTCTGCACTCCGCTCTCTAGTGTCCACTCATCTCTGCACTCCGCTCTCTAGTGTCCCCTCATCTCTGCACTCCGCTCTCTAGTGTCCCCTCATCTCTGCACTCCGCTCTCTAGTGTCCCCTCATCTCTGCACTCCGCTGTCTAGTGTCCCCTCATCTCTGCACTCCGCACTCTAGTGTCCCCTCATCTCTGCACTCCGCTCTCTAGTGTCCCCTCATCTCTGCACACCGCTCTCTAGTGTCCCCTCATCTCTGCACTCCGCTCTCTAGTGTCCCCTCATCTCTGCACTCCGCTCTCTAGTGTCCCCTCATCTCTGCACACCGCTCTCTAGTGTCCCCTCATCTCTGCACACCGCTCCCTAGTGTCCCCTCATCTCTGCACTCCGCTCTCTAGTGTCCCCCTCATCTCTGCACACCGCTCTCTAGTGTCCCCTCATCTCTGCACTCCGCTCTCTAGTGTCCCCTCATCTCTGCACTCCGCTCTCTAGTGTCCCCTCATCTCTGCACTCCGCTCTCTAGTGTCCCCTCATCTCTGCACTCCGCTCTCTAGTGTCCCCTCATCTCTGCACTCCGCTCTCTAGTGTCCCCTCATCTCTGCACTCCGCTCTCTAGTGTCCCCTCATCTCTGCACTCCGCTGTCTAGTGTCCCCTCATCTCTGCACTCCGCTCTCTAGTGTCCCCCCATCTCTGCACACCGCTCTCTAGTGTCCCCTCATCTCTGCACACCGCTCTCTAGTGTCCCCTAATCTCTGCACTCCGCTCTCTAGTGTCCCCTCATCTCTGCACTCCGCTCTCTAGTGTCTCCTCATCTCTGCACTCCGCTCTCTAGTGTCCCCTCATCTCTGCACTCCGCTCTCTAGTGTCCCCTCATCTCTGCACTCCGCTCTCTAGTGTCCCCTCATCTCTGCACTCCGCTCTCTAGTGTCCCCTCATCTCTGCACTCCGCTCTCTAGTGTCCCCTAATCGCAGCACTCCGCTCTCTAGTGTCCCCTCATCTCTGCACTCCGCTCTCTAGTGTCTCCTCATCTCTGCACTCCGCTCTCTAGTGTCCCCTCATCTCTGCACTCCGCTCTCTAGTGTCCCCTCATCTCTGCACTCCGCTCTCTAGTGTCCCCTCATCTCTGCACTCCGCTCTCTAGTGTCCACTCATCTCTGCACTCCGCTCTCTAGTGTCTCCTCATCTCTGCACTCCGCTCTCTAGTGTCCCCTCATCTCTGCACTCCGCTCTCTAGTGTCCCCTCATCTCTGCACTCCGCTGTCTAGTGTCCCCTCATCTCTGCACTCCGCTCTCTAGTGTCCCCTCATCTCTGCACACCGCTCTCTAGTGTCCCCTCATCTCTGCACTCCGCTCTCTAGTGTCCCCTCATCTCTGCACTCCGCTCTCTAGTGTCCCCTCATCTCTGCACACCGCTCTCTAGTGTCCCCTCATCTCTGCACACCGCTCTCTAGTGTCCCCTCATCTCTGCACTCCGCTCTCTAGTGTCCCATCATCTCTGCACTCCGCTCTCTAGTGTCCCATCATCTCTGCACTCCGCTCTCTAGTGTCCCCTCATCTCTGCACACCGCTCTCTAGTGTCCCCTCATCTCTGCACTCCGCTCTCTAGTGTCCCTTCATCTCTGCACTCCGCTCTCTAGTGTCCCTTCATCTCTGCACTCCGCTCTCTAGTGTCCCCTCATCTCTGCACTCCGCTCTCTAGTGTCCCCTCATCTCTGCACTCCGCTCTCTAGTGTCCCCTCATCTCTGCACTCCGCTCTCTAGTGTTCCCTCATCTCTGCACTCCGCTCTCTAATGTCCCCTCATCTCTGCACTCCGCTCTCTAGTGTCCCCTCATCTCTGCACACCGCTCTCTAGTGTCTCCTCATCTCTGCACACCGCTCTCTAGTGTCCCCTCATCTCTGCACACCGCTCTCTAGTGTCCCCTCATCTCTGCACACTGCTCTCTAGTGTCCCCTCATCTCTGCACTCCGCTCTCTAGTGTCCCCTCATCTCTGCACTCCGCTCTCTAGTGTCCCCTCATCTCTGCACTCCGCTCTCTAGTGTCCCCTCATCTCTGCACACCGCTCTCTAGTGTCCCCTCATCTCTGCACACCGCTCTCTAGTGTCCCCTCATCTCTGCACTCCGCTCTCTAGTGTCCCCTCATCTCTGCACTCTGCTCTCTAGTGTCCCCTCATCTCTGCACTCCGCTCTCTAGTGTCCCCTCATCTCTGCACTCCGCTCTCTAGTGTCCCCTCATCTCTGCACACCGCTCTCTAGTGTCCCCTCATCTCTGCACTCCGCTCTCTAGTGTCCCCTCATCTCTGCACACCGCTCTCTAGTGTCCCCTCATCTCTGCACTCCGCTCTCTAGTGTCTCCTCATCTCTGCACTCCGCTCTCTAGTGTCCCCTCATCTCTGCACACCGCTCTCTAGTGTCCCCTCATCTCTGCACTCCGCTCTCTAGTGTCCCCTCATCTCTGCACTCCGCTCTCTAGTGTCCCCTCATCTCTGCACTCCGCTCTCTAGTGTCCCCTCATCTCTGCACACCGCTCTCTAGTGTCCCCTCATCTCTGCACACCGCTCTCTAGTGTCCCCTCATCTCTGCACACCGCTCTCTAGTGTCCCCTCATCTCTGCACTCCGCTCTCTAGTGTCCCATCATCTCTGCACTCCGCTCTCTAGTGTCCCCTCATCTCTGCACTCCGCTCTCTAGTGTCCCCTCATCTCTGCACTCCGCTCTCTAGTGTCCCCTCATCTCTGCACTCCGCTCTCTAGTGTCCCCTCATCTCTGCACTCCGCTCTCTAGTGTCCCCTCATCTCTGCACTCCGCTCTCTAGTGTCCCCTCATCTCTGCACACCGCTCTCTAGTGTCCCCTCATCTCTGCACACCGCTCTCTAGTGTCCCCTCATCTCTGCACACCGCTCTCTAGTGTCCCCTCATCTCTGCACTCCGCTCTCTAGTGTCCCCTCATCTCTGCACACCGCTCTCTAGTGTCCCCTCATCTCTGCACACCGCTCTCTAGTGTCCCCTCATCTCTGCACTGAGCGCTCGCTCCACTCGCCTCATCTCTGCACTCCGCTCTCTAGTGTCCCCTCATCTCTGCACTCCGCTCTCTAGTGTCCCCTCATCTCTGCACTCCGCTCTCTAGTGTCCCCTCATCTCTGCACACCGCTCTCTAGTGTCCCCTCATCTCTGCACACCGCTCTCTAGTGTCCCCTCATCTCTGCACTCCGCTCTCTAGTGTCCCCTCATCTCTGCACTCTGCTCTCTAGTGTCCCCTCATCTCTGCACTCCGCTCTCTAGTGTCCCCTCATCTCTGCACTCCGCTCTCTAGTGTCCCCTCATCTCTGCACTCCGCTCTCTAGTGTCCCCTCATCTCTGCACTCCGCTCTCTAGTGTCCCCTCATCTCTGCACTCCGCTCTCTAGTGTCCCCTCATCTCTGCACTCCGCTCTCTAGTGTCCCCTCATCTCTGCACTCCGCTCTCTAGTGTCCCCTCATCTCTGCACACCGCTCTCTAGTGTCCCCTCATCTCTGCACACCGCTCTCTAGTGTCCCCTCATCTCTGCACACCGCTCTCTAGTGTCCCCTCATCTCTGCACTCCGCTCTCTAGTGTCCCCTCATCTCTGCACACCGCTCTCTAGTGTCCCCTCATCTCTGCACACCGCTCTCTAGTGTCCCCTCATCTCTGCACTGAGCGCTCGCTCCACTCGCCTCAGATCCGCCATCTCTCAGATAACTCTACTGCACCATGTACAGTCCGCTCTCTGCTCCTACTAATTCTCTAATGATCCACTAACAGCGAAATCTGATGGTTCCTGCTCCCGCCTGATCCTACTAGATCTCTGCAGCTTCTGACACTGGATCACCAGCTCCTCCTCACTGTGCTCCGCTCTATCAGGCTCAGGACACTGCTCTCTCCTGGATCTCTGCAGATCCCTACATCTCCTCCTTATCTTGGAGAGAGCAGAGGCCTGAAGGGGCCGAGAGGATTTCACACCTAATCCCAATAACATTATACAATCAACTTCATTCTGCTGATGGAACGTGAAAAAAAAATGCAAAAACGTTCCCAAGGTTTTAAGACTTTTTCAAGACACTGTGTATATACAGCCGGTATAACCCGGGCATCTCCTGTATATAATTATATATGTACAGCCGGTATAACCCGGGCATCTCCTGTATATAATTATATATGTACAGCCGGTATAACCCGGGCATCTCCTGTATATAATTATATATGTACAGCCGGTATAACCCGGGCATCTCCTGTATATAATTATATATGTACAGCCGGTATAACCTGGACATCTCCTGTATATAATTATATATGTACAGCCAGTATAACCTGGGCATCTCCTGTATATAATTATATATGTACAGCTGGTATAACCTGGACATCTCCTGTATATAATTATATATGTACAGCCGGTATAACCCGGGCATCTCCTGTATATAATTATATATGTACAGCCGGTATAACCCGGGCATCTCCTGTATATAATTATATATGTACAGCCGGTATAACCCGGGCATCTCCTGTATATAATTATATATGTACAGCCGGTATAACCCGGGCATCTCCTGTATATAATTATATATGTACAGCCGGTATAACCCGGGCATCTCCTGTATATAATTATATATGTACAGCCGGTATAACCCGGGCATCTCCTGTATATAATTATATATGTACAGCCGGTATAACCTGGGCATCTCCTGTATATAATTATATATGTACAGCCGGTATAACCCGGGCATCTCCTGTATATAATTATATATGTACAGCTGGTATAACCTGGGCATCTCCTGTATATAATTATATATGTACAGCCGGTATAACCTGGGCATCTCCTGTATATAATTATATATGTACAGCCGGTATAACCCGGGCATCTTCTGTATATAATTATATATGTACAGCCGGTATAACCCGGGCATCTCCTGTATATAATTATATATGTACAGCCGGTATAACCCGGGCATCTCCTGTATATAATTATATATGTACAGCCGGTATAACCTGGGCATCTCCTGTATATAATTATATATGTACAGCCGGTATAACCCGGGCATCTCCTGTATATAATTATATATGTACAGCCGGTATAACCCGGGCATCTCCTGTATATAATTATATATGTACAGCCGCTATAACCTGGGCATCTCCTGTATATAATTATATATGTACAGGCGGTATAACCCGGGTATCTCCTGTATATAATTATATATGTACAGCCGGTATAACCCGGACATCTCCTGTATATAATTATATGTGTACAGCCGGTATAACCCGGGCATCTCCTGTATATAATTATATATGTACAGCCGGTATAACCTTGGCATCTCCTGTATATAATTATATATGTACAGCCGGTATAACCTGGGCATCTCCTGTATATAATTATATATGTACAGCCGGTATAACCCAGGCATCTCCTGTATATAATTATATATGTACAGCCGGTATAACCCGGGCATCTCCTGTATATAATTATATATGTACAGCCGGTATAACCCGGACATCTCCTGTATATAATTATATATGTACAGCTGGTATAACCCGGGCATGTCCTGTATATAATTATATATGTACAGCCGGTATAACCCGGGCATCTCCTGTATATAATTATATATGTACAGCCGGTATAACCTTGGCATCTCCTGCATATAATTATATATGTACAGCCGGTATAACCCAGGCATCTCCTGTATATAATTATATATGTACAGCCGGTATAACCTTGGCATCTCCTGTATATAATTATATATGTACAGCCGGTATAACCCGGGCATCTCCTGTATATAATTATATATGCACAGCCGGTATAACCCGGGTATCTCCTGTATATAATTATATATGTACAGCCGGTATAACCCGGACATCTCCTGTATATAATTATATATCTACAGCCGGTATAACCTGGGCATCTCCTGTGTATAATTATATGTGTACAGCCGGTATAACCCGGGCATCTCCTGTATATAATTATATATGTACAGCCGGTATAACCTTGGCATCTCCTGTATATAATTATATATGTACAGCCGGTATAACCCGGGCATCTCCTGTATATAATTATATATGTACAGCCGGTATAACCCGGGCATCTCCTGTATATAATTATATATGTACAGCCGGTATAACCCGGGCATCTCCTGTATATAATTATATATGTACAGCCGGTATAACCCGGGTATCTCCTGTATATAATTATATATGTACAGCCGGTATAACCCGGATATCTCCTGTATATAATTATATATGTACAGCTGGTATAACCCGGGCATGTCCTGTATATAATTATATATGTACAGCCGGTATAACCCGGGCATCTCCTGTATATAATTATATATGTACAGCCGGTATAACCCGGGCATCTCCTGTATATAATTATATATGTACAGGCGGTATAACCCGGGCATCTCCTGTATATAATTATATATGCACAGCCGGTATAACCCGGGTATCTCCTGTATATAATTATATATGTACAGCCGGTATAACCCGGACATCTCCTGTATATAATTATATATCTACAGCCGGTATAACCTGGGCATCTCCTGTGTATAATTATATGTGTACAGCCGGTATAACCCGGGCATCTCCTGTATATAATTATATATGTACAGCCGGTATAACCTTGGCATCTCCTGTATATAATTATATATGTACAGCCGGTATAACCCGGGCATCTCCTGTATATAATTATATATGTACAGCCGGTATAACCCGGGCATCTCCTGTATATAATTATATATGTACAGCCGGTATAACCCGGGCATCTCCTGTATATAATTATATATGTACAGCCGGTATAACCCGGGTATCTCCTGTATATAATTATATATGTACAGCCGGTATAACCCGGATATCTCCTGTATATAAATATATATGTACAGCTGGTATAACTTGGGCATCTCCTGTATATAATTATATATCTACAGCCGGTATAACCCGGGCATCTCCTGTATATAATTATATATGTACAGCCGGTATAACCCGGGCATCTCCTGTATATAATTATATATGTACAGCCGGTATAACCTGGCATCTCCTGTATATAATTATATATGTACAGCCGGTATAACCCGGGCATCTCCTGTATATAATTATATATGTACAGCCGGTATAACCTGGGCATCTCCTGTATATAATTATATATGTACAGCCGGTATAACCCGGGCATCTCCTGTATATAATTATATATGTACAGCCGGTATAACCCGGGCATCTCCTGTATATAATTATATATGTACAGCTGGTATAACCTGGGCATCTCCCGTATATAATTATATATGTACAGCCGGTATAACCTGGACATCTCCTGCATATAATTATATATTTACAGCTGGTATAACCTGGACATCTCCTGTATATAATTATATATGTACAGCCGGTATAACCCGGGCATCTCCTGTATATAATTGTATATGTACAGCCGGTATAACCTGGACATCTCCTGTATATAATTATATATGTACAGCCGGTATAACCTGGGCATCTCCTGTATATAATTATATATGTACAGCCGGTATAACACGGGCATCTCCTGTATATAATTATATATGTACAGCGTCAGCCGGTATAACCCGGGTATCTCCTGTATATAATTATATATGTACAGCCGGTATAACCCGGGTATCTCCTGTATATAATTATATATGTACAGCCGGTATAACCCGGACATCTCCTGTATATAATTATATATGTACAGCCGGTATAACCTGGGCATCTCCTGTATATAATTATATATGTACAGCCGGTATAACCCGGGTATCTCCTGTATATAATTATATATGTACAGCCGGTATAACCCGGGTATCTCCTGTATATAATTATATATGTACAGCCGGTATAACCCGGGCATCTCCTGTATATAATTGTATTTGTACAGCCGGTATAACCCGGGCATCTCCTGTATATAATTATATATGTACAGCCAGTATAACCCGGGTATCTCCTGTATATAATTATATATGTACAGCCGGTATAACCGGGACATCTCCTGTATATAATTATATATGTACAGCCGGTATAACCTGGGCATCCCCTGTGAATAATTATATATGTACAGCCGGTATAACCTGGGCATCCCCTGTGAATAATTATATATGTACAGCCGGTATAACCCGGACATCTCCTGTATATAATTATATATGTACAGCCGGTATAACCCGGGCATCTCCTGTGTATAATAATATATGTACAGCCGGTATAACCTGGGCATCTCCTGTATATAATTATATATGTACAGCCGGTATAACCTGGGCACCTCCTGTATATAATTATATATGTACAGCCGGTATAACCTGGGCATCTCCTGTATATAATTATATATGTCCAGCCGGTATAACCCGGGCACCTCCTGTATATAATTATATATGTACAGCCGGTATAACCTGGGCATCTCCTGTATATAATTATATATGTACAGCTGGTATAACCTGGCATCTCCTGTATATAATTATATATGTACAGCCGGTATAACCTGGACATCTCCTGTATATAATTATATATGTACAGCGTATATAACGCGTGCATCTTCTGTATATAATTATATATGTACAGCCGATATAACCTGGGCATCTCCTGTATATAATTATATCTGTACAGCCGGTATAACCTGGACATCTCCTGTGTATAATTATATATGTACAGCCGGTATAACCTGGACATCTCCTGTATATAATTATATATATACAGCCGATATAACCTGGGCATCTCCTGTATATAATTATATCTGTACAGCTGGTATAACCTGGACATCTCCTGTATATAATTATATATGTACAGCCGGTATAACCTGGGCATCTCCTGTATATAATTATATATGTACAGCTGGTATAACCCGGGCATCTCCTGTATATAATTATATATGTACAGCCGGTATAACCCGGGCATCTCCTGTATATAATTATATATGTACAGCCGGTATAACCCGGACATCTCCTGTATATAATTATATATGTACAGCCAGTATAACCCGGACATCTCCTGTATATAATTATATATGTACAGCCGGTATAACCCGGGCATCTCCTGTATATAATTATATATGTACAGCTGGTATAACCTGGGCACCTCCTGTATATAATTATATATGTACAGCCGGTATAACCTGGGCACCTCCTGTATATAATTATATATGTACAGCCGGTATAACCTGGGCACCTCCTGTATATAAATATATATATACAGCCGGTATAACCTGGGCACCTCCTGTATATAATTATATATGTACAGCCGGTATAACCTGGGCATCTCCTGTATATAATTATATATGTACAGCCGGTATAACCCGGGCATCTCCTGTATATAATTATATATGTACAGCCGGTATAACCTGGACATCTCCTGTATATAATTATATATGTACAGCCGGTATAACCTGGGCACCTCCTGTATATAATTATATATGTACAGCCGGTATAACCTGGGCACCTCCTGTATATAATTATATATGTACAGCCGGTATAACCCGGGAATCTGCTGTATATAATTATATATGTACAGCCGGTATAACCTGGGCACCTCCTGTATATAATTATATATGTACAGCCAGTATAACCTGGGCACCTCCTGTATATAATTATATATGTAAAGCCGGTACAACCTGGGCACCTCCTGTATATAAATATATATGTACAGCCGGTATAACCTGGGCACCTCCTGTATATAATTATATATGTACAGCCGGTATAGCCTGGGCATCTCCTGTATATAATTATATATGTACAGCCGGTATAACCCGGGCATCTCCTGTATATAATTATATATGTACAGCCGGTATAACCTGGGCATCTCCTGTATATAATTATATATGTACAGCCGGTATAACCCGGGCATCTCCTGTATATAATTATATATGTACAGCTGGTATAACCTGGGCATCTCCTGTATATAATTATATATGTACAGCCGGTATAACCCGGGCATCTCCTGTATATAATTATATATGTACAGCCGGTATAACCTGGGCATCTCCTGTATGTAATTATATATGTACAGCCGGTATAACCCGGGCATCTTCTGTATATAATTATATATGTACAGCCGGTATAACCCGGGCATCTTCTGTATATAATTATATATGTACAGCCGGTATAACCTGGGCATCTCCTGTATATAATTATATATGTACAGCCGGTATAACCTGGGCACCTCCTGTATATAATTATATATGTACAGCCGGTATAACCTGGGCACCTCCTGTATATAAATATATATGTACAGCCGGTATAACCTGGGCACCTCCTGTATATAATTATATATGTACAGCCGGTATAACCTGGGCATCTCCTGTATATAATTATATATGTACAGCCGGTATAACCTGGGCACCTCCTGTATATAATTATATATGTACAGCCGGTATAACCTGGGCACCTCCTGTATATAAATATATATGTACAGCCGGTATAACCTGGGCACCTCCTGTATATAATTATATATGTACAGCCGGTATAACCTGGGCATCTCCTGTATATAATTATATATGTACAGCTGGTATAACCTGGCATCTCCTGTATATAATTATATGTGTACAGCCGGTATAACCCGGGCATCTCCTGTATATAATTATATATGTACAGCCGGTATAACCTGGACATCTCCTGTATATAATTATATATACACAGCCGGTATAACCCGGGCATCTCCTGTATATAATTATATATGTACAGCCGATATAACCTGGGCATCTCCTGTATATAATTATATCTGTACAGCTGGTATAACCTGGACATCTCCTGTATATAATTATATATGTTTAGCCGGTATAACCTGGGTATCACCTGTATATAATTATATATGTACAGCTGGTATAACCCGGGCATCTCCTGTATATAATTATATATGTACAGCCGGTATAACCCGGGCATCTCCTGTATATAATTATATATGTACAGCCGGTATAACCCGGGCATCTCCTGTATATAATTATATATGTACAGCCGGTATAACCTGGACAACTCCTGTATATAATTATATATGTACAGCCGGTATAACCTGGGCACCTCCTGTATATAATTATATATGTACAGCCGGTATAACCTGGGCACATCCTGTATATAATTATATATGTACAGCCGGTATAACCTGGGCACCTCCTGTATATAATTATATATGTACAGCCGGTATAACCCGGGCATCTGCTGTATATAATTATATATGTACAGCCGGTATAACCTGGGCACCTCCTGTATATAATTATATATGTACAGCCGGTATAACCTGGACATCTCCTGTATATAATTATATATGTACAGCCGGTATAACCCGGGCATCTCCTGTATATAATTATATATGTACAGCCGGTATAACCCGGGCATCTCCTGTATATAATTATATATGTACAGCCGGTATAACCTGGGCATCTCCTGTATATAATTATATATGTACAGCCGGTAGAACCTGGGCACCTCCTGTAGATAATTATATATGTACAGCCGGTATAACCTGGGCATCTCCTGTATATAATTATATATGTACAGCCAGTATAACCCGGGCATCTCCTGTATATAATTATATATGTACAGCCGGTATAACCTGGGCATCTCCTGTATATAATTATATATGTACAGCCGGTATAACCCGGGCATCTCCTGTATATAATTATGTATGTACAGCCGGTATAACCCGGGCATCTCCTGTATATAATTATATATGTACAGCCGGTATAACCCGGGCATCTCCTGTATATAATTATATATGTACAGCCGGTATAACCTGGGCATCTCCTGTATATAATTATATATGTACAGCCGATATAACCCGGGCATCTCCTGTATATTATTATATATGTACAGCCGGTATAACCTGGACATCTCCTGTATATAATTATATATACACAGCCGGTATAACCCGGGCATCTCCTGTATATTATTATATATGTACAGCCGGTATAACCTGGACATCTCCTGTATATAATTATATATACACAGCCGGTATAACCCGGGCATCTCCTGTATATAATTATATATGTACAGCCGATATAACCTGGGCATCTCCTGTATATAATTATATCTGTACAGCTGGTATAACCTGGACATCTCCTGTATATAATTATATATGTTTAGCCGGTATAACCTGGGTATCACCTGTATATAATTATATATGTACAGCTGGTATAACCCGGGCATCTCCTGTATATAATTATATATGTACAGCCGGTATAACCTGGGCACATCCTGTATATAATTATATATGTACAGCCGGTATAACCTGGGCACCTCCTATATATAATTATATATGTACAGCCGGTATAACCCGGGCATCTGCTGTATATAATTATATATGTACAGCCGGTATAACCTGGGCACCTCCTGTATATAATTATATATGTACAGCCGGTATAACCTGGGCACCTCCCGTATATAATTATATATGTACAGCCGGTATAACCTGGGCATCTCCTGTATATAATTATATATGTACAGCCGGTATAACCCGGGCATCTCCTGTATATAATTATATATGTACAGCCGGTATAACCTGGGCATCTCCTGTATATAATTATATATGTACAGCCGATATAACCCGGGCATCTCCTGTATATTATTATATATGTACAGCCGGTATAACCTGGGCATCTCCTGTATATAATTATATATGTACAGCCGGTATAACCTGGGCATCTCCTGTATATAATTATATATGTACAGCCGGTATAACCTGGGCATCTCCTGTATATAATTATATATGTACAGCCGGTATAACCTGGGCATCTCCTGTATATAATTATATATGTACAGCCGGTATAACCTGGGCATCTCCTGTATATAATTATATATGTACAGCCGGTATAACCCGGGCATCTCCTGTATATAATTATATATGTACAGCTGGTATAACCCGGGCATCTCCTGTATATAATTATATATGTACAGCCGGTATAACCCGGGCATCTCCTGTATATAATTATATATGTACAGCCGGTATAACCTGGGCATCTCCTGTATATAATTATATATGTACAGCCGGTATAACCTGGGTATCTCCTGTATATAATTATATATGTACAGCCGGTATAACCTGGACATCTCCTGTATATAATTATATATGTACAGCCGGTATAACCCGGGCATCTCCTGTATATAATTATATATGTACAGCTGGTATAACCCGGGCATGTCCTGTATATAATTATATATGTACAGCCGGTATAACCCGGGCATCTCCTGTATATAATTTTATATGTACAGCCGGTATAACCTGGGCATCTCCTGTATATAATTATATATGTACAGCCGGTATAACCTGGGCATCTCCTGTTTATAATTATATATGTACAGCTGGTATAACCTGGCATCTCCTGTATATAATTATATATGTACAGCCGATATAACCCGGGCATCTCCTGTATATAATTATATATGTACAGCCGGTATAACCCGGGTATCTCCTGTATATAATTATATATGTACAGCCGGTATAACCCAGGCATCTCCTGTATATAATTATATATGTACAGCCGGTATAACCCGGGCATCTCCTGTATATAATTATATATGTACAGCCGGTATAACCCGGACATCTCCTGTATATAATTATATATGTACAGCCGGTATAACCCGGGCATCTTCTGTATATAATTATATATGTACAGCCGGTATAACCTGGGCACCTCCTGTATATAATTATATATGTACAGCCGGTATAACCTGGGCACCTCCTCTATATAAATATATATGTACAGCCGGTAGAACCTGGATACCTCCTGTATATAATTATATATGTACAGCCGGTAGAACCTGGATACCTCCTGTATATAATTATATATGTACAGCTGGTATAACCTGGCATCTCCTGTATATAATTATATATGTACAGCCGGTATAACCCGGGCATCTCCTGTATATAATTATATATGTACAGCTGGTATAACCCGGGCATGTCCTGTATATAATTATATATGTACAGCCGGTATAACCCAGGCATGTCCTGTATATAATTATATATGTACAGCCGGTATAACCTGGGCATCTCCTGTATATAATTATATATGTACAGCCGGTATAACCTGGGCATCTCCTGTATATAATTATATATGTACAGCCGGTATAACCTGGGTATCTCCTGTATATAATTATATATGTACAGCCGGTATAACCTGGACATCTCCTGTATATAATTATATATGTACAGCCGGTATAACCCGGGCATCTCCTGTATATAATTATATATGTACAGCCGGTATAACCCGGGCATGTCCTGTATATAATTATATATGTACAGCCGGTATAACCCGGGCATCTCCTGTATATAATTTTATATGTACAGCCGGTATAACCTGGGCATCTCCTGTATATAATTATATATGTACAGCCGGTATAACCTGGGCATCTCCTGTTTATAATTATATATGTACAGCTGGTATAACCTGGCATCTCCTGTATATAATTATATATGTACAGCCGGAATAACCCGGGCATCTCCTGTATATAATTATATATGTACAGCCGGTATAACCCGGGTATCTCCTGTATATAATTATATATGTACAGCCGGTATAACCCGGGCATCTCCTGTATATAATTATATATGTACAGCCGGTATAACCCGGGCATCTCCTGTATATAATTATATATGTACAGCCGGTATAACCCGGACATCTCCTGTATATAATTATATATGTACAGCCGGTATAACCCGGGCATGTACTGTATATAATTATATATGTACAGCTGGTATAACCCGGGCATCTCCTGTATATAATTATATATGTACAGCCGGTATAACCCGGACATCTCCTGTATATAATTATATATGTACAGCCGCTATAACCTGGGCATCTCCTATATATAATTATATATGTACAGCCGGTATAACCTTGGCATCTCCTGTATATAATTATATATGTACAGCCGGTATAACCTGGGCACCTCCTGTATATAATTATATATGTACAGCCGGTATAACCTGGGCATCTCCTGTATATAATTATATATGTACAGCCGGTATAACCCGGGCATCTCCTGTATATAATTATATATGTACAGCCGCTATAACCTGGGCATCTCCTGTATATAATTATATATGTACAGCCGCTATAACCTGGGCATCTCCTATATATAATTATATATGTACAGCCGGTATAACCTTGGCATCTCCTGTATATAATTATATATGTACAGCCGGTATAACCCGGGCATCTCCTGTATATAATTATATATGTACAGCCGGTATAACCTGGGCATCTCCTGTATATAATTATATATGTACAGCCGGTATAACCTGGGCATCTCCTGTATATAATTATATATGTACAGCCGGTATAACCCGGGCATCTCCTGTATATAATTATATATGTACAGCCGCTATAACCTGGGCATGTCCTGTATATAATTATATATGTACAGCCGGTATAACCCGGGCATATTTCCTGCCTCTTGTTCCGTGCTGCGCTGTCTGTTTATAATGTCTCCTTTTGTTTGTTGGGGCTGCGTCCTCTCTTTTTGGCAGCGCTGGGTCTTCTGCACACGGTAGTTGGGAAATCTTCGCCTCTCGCTCCGGAGCCTGGTTTTGGAGCTGTGCGGAGCGGCTCTGCCCTCGGCGCAGGATATTAGAGCTGTGCGGAGCGGCTCGGCCCTCGGCGCAGGATATTGGAGCTGTGCGGAGCGGCTCGGCCCTCGGTGCAGGATATTGGAGTTGTGCGGAGCGGCTTGGCCCTCGGCGCAGGATTTTGGAGCTGTGCGGAGCGGCTCGGCCCTCGGCGCAGGATATTGGAGCTGTGTGGAGCGGCTCGGCCCTCGGCACAGGATATTGGAGCTGTGCGGAGCTGCTCGGCACTAGGCGCAGGATATTGGAGCTGTGCGGAGTGGCTCGGCCCTCGGCACAGGATATTGGAGCTGTGCGGAGGTGCTCGGCCCTCGGCGCAGGATATTGGAGCTGTGCGGAGCGGCTTGGCCCTTGGCGCAGGATATTGGAGCTGTGCGGAGCGGCTCGGCCCTCGGCGCAGGATATTGGAGCTGTGCGGAGCGGCTCGGCTCTCGGCGCAGGATATTGGAGCTGTGCGGAGCGGCTCGGCCCTCGGCGTAGGATATTGGAGCTGTGCGGAGCGGCTCGGCTCTCGGCGCAGGATATTGGAGCTGTGCGGAGCGGCTCGGCTTTCGGCGCAGGATATTGGAGCTGTGCGGAGTGACTCGGCACAGGATATTGGAGCTGTGCGGAGCGGTTCGGCGCAGGATATTGGAGCTGTGCGGAGCGGTTCGGCGCAGGATATTGGAGCTGCGCAGGTGACAGACAAACCTGTTCTGGTTTCCGGATTCTGCTTTGGATACAATGTATCGCAGTTGGGTAAGATCGGAATGTCAGCGCTGTCGTCTCCGTCCTCGAGCCTGATGTGGTGACATTGTGCTGCCGGAACCGAAACGCCAATTATAATGGCGGAGCAGCCGAATAACGGAGGACGGTGATATTAGTAATCACTACAAAGAATGGCAGAAAACGTCCTCCCCGCCCAAGGCATCCACAAGAAATGCCCAACACAGGTCTGCAACCAAAGATGATGTCCAACATTATTATATGGGGAAATCCGGCCCCTGCGGGGTCACCAGAAGCCAACGACCCCTCCGAAACAGAGAGTGCGGGGATCAGGGGGTAATCACATGCCCCTCCGAAACAGAGAGTGCGGGGATCAGGGGGTAATCACATGCCCCTCCGAAACAGAGAGTGCGGGGATCAGGGGGTAATCACATGCCCCTCCGAAACAGAGAGTGCGGGGATCAGGGGGTAATCACATGCCCCTCCGAAACAGAGAGTGCGGGGATCAGGGGGTAATCACATGCCCCTCCGAAACAGAGAGTGCGGGGATCAGGGGGTAATCACATGCCCCTCCGAAACAGAGAGTGCGGGGATCAGGGGGTAATCACATGCCCCTCCGAAACAGAGAGTGCGGGGATCAGGGGGTAATCACATGCCCCTCCGAAACAGAGACTCCAGGGATCGGAAGGGTGTCTGAGTATCAGCGGATCATGAGCTGTGGGGGCAGTAAGGTAAGTTATTATATACAGTGCTTTGTGATAGTATTCACCCCCTTGAATTTTTCACCCTTTTCCCACATTTCAGGCGTCAAACATGAAGATAAAATGTGAATGTTCTGGTGAAGAATCAGCAACAAGTGACACAATTGTGAAGAGGAAGGAAATTTATTGCTTATTTTACACTTTTATAAACAATAAATAACTGTAAATTGGGGCGTGCAATATTATTCATCCCCTGTAAGTGAATCCTTTGTAGCACCCCCTTTTGCTGCGATTACAGCACAGTCTCTTGGGGTATGGGTCTATCAGTTTTGCACATGGAGAGGTGAAATTCTCGCCCATTCTTTGTAAACTGCTGGAGCTGAGTGAGGTTGGATGGAGGCGTTTGTGAACAGCAGTTTTCAGCTCTTTCCACAGGTTCTCGATTGGGTTCAGGTCTGGACTGTGACTTGGCCATTCTAACACCTGGATACGGTTATTTGTGACCATTCCATTGTAGATTTTGCTTCATGTTTGGGATCATTGTCTTGTTAGAAGACAAATCTCCGTCCCAGTCTCAGGTCTTTTACAGACTCCAACAGGTTTTCTTCAAGAATTGTCCTGTATTTGGCTCCATCCATCTTCCCATCAATTTTACCATCTTCCCTGTCCCTGCTGAAGAAAAGCAGGCCCAAACCATGATGCTGCCTCCACCATGTCTGACAGTGGGGATGGTGTGTTCAGGGGGATGAGCTGTGTTGCTTTTATCGTTTGCATTGTGCCCATATAGTGTGATTTTGGTTTCCTCTGAGCAGAGCCCCTTCCTCCACATGTTTGGTGTCTCCAGGCGGCTTGTGGAACCTTTAAACAACACTTTTTCTGGATATCTTTGAGAAATGGCTTTCTTCTTGCCACTCTTCCATAAAGGCCAGGTTTGTGCAGTGTAGACTGATTGTTGTGCTATGGACAGACTCTCCCCCCTCAGCTGTAGATCTCTGCAGATCATCCAGAGGGATCATGGGCCTCTTGGCTGCATCTCTGATCAGTCTTCTCCTTGTGTGAGATGACAGTTTGGATGGACGGCCGGGTCTTGGTAGATTTGCAGTGGTATGATGCTCCTTCCATTACAATATGATCGCTTGCACAGTGCTCCTTGGGATGTGTAAAGTTGTGGAAATCTTTTTGTAACCAAATCCGGCTTTAAACTTCTCCACAACAGTATCATGGACCTGGCTGTTGTGTTCCTTGGTCTTCATGATGCTCTCTGCGCTTTACACAGAACCTGAGCCTATCACAGAGCAGGGGCATTATACGGAGACTTGATCACACACAGGGGATTATATTTATCATCACCAGTCATTTAGGACAACATTGCATCATTCACAGACCCTCAATCACCTTCTGGAGGGAGTTTCTGCACTGACAGTAAAGGGGGTGAATAATATTGCACGCACCAGTTTACAGGTATTTATTTTTAATAAAAGTTTAACATAAGCAATAAATTTCCTTCCTCTTCACAATTGTGTCACTTGTTGTAGATTCTTCTCCAGAACATTCACATTTTATCTTTATGTTTGACGCCTGAAATGTGGGAAAAGGGTGAAAAATTCAAGGGGCTGAATACTTTCACAAGGCACTGTATTATATAGTCATTACACACAGAGGGCTGAATACTTTCACAAGGCACTGTATATTGTTATTTTTCACATGGTGGGTGGACCAGACCACTACGACCACGTCTCCTAACTACAAGCCCACAGATCTCTCATAGACACCTGCAGGTGGGTGTCCTTAAAATCCAGAGTCACTAACTTTCCAGATTCAAAAATCAAATCAAAAATCAAATCTTTATTTTTATATAGCGCTAACATATTCCGCAGCGCTTTACATACATCAGGAACACTGTCCCCATTGGGGCTCACAATCTAAAGTCCCTATCTGTAGGTTTTTGGAGTGTGGGAGGAAACCCACGCAAACACGGGGAGAACATACAAACTCCTTGCAGATGGTGTGCTTGGTGGGATTTGAACCCAGGACCCCAGCGCTGCAACACTGCAGTGCTAACCACTGAGCCACCACAAGACTGCAGTGCTAACCACTGAGCCACCACAAGACTGCAGTGCTAACCACTGAGCCACCACAAGACTGCAGTGCTAACCACTGAGCCACCACAAAACTGCAGTGCTAATCACTGAGCCACCACAAGACTGCAGTGCTAACCACTGAGCCACCACAAGACTGCAGTGCTAACCACTGAGCCACCACAAGACTGCAGTGCTAACCACTGAGCCACCACAGGACCGCAGTGCTAACCACTGAGCCACCACAAGACTGCAGTGCTAACCACTGAGCCACCACAAGACTGCAGTGCTAACCACTGAGCCACCACAAGACTGCAGTGCTAACCACTGAGCCACTGTGCCACTGTTCTCAGGAGAGATTTCAAGGCAATGTCTCCATACACAGCAACTCCCTCAAGTCAAGAATTATCCTCCATTCACCCAAAAGCTTAAGTAGAAGAAAGACAGGAGCAAATACACCAGGTTTCCTTATGGTACAAGTTGTAGCACCCACGGGACAGGGGTTAAATGCTCGTCGCCGTGGCGGTGATGTCGGTTCTGGGATGTCACGGGTGACTCTGCCCGGCTTCGTGGCCCCGAGGTGTCCAATAAAAGGGATGAAGGATGGTGGTAGTAGTAGTTGTCTTGTGACGCCACCTGTGGTGTGCGGCCAGGGATTAGCCGCCGCTGCGGATGCTGTCCTCTGAGGTAGATGGTGTGCGGCCAGGGATTAGCCACCGCTGCGGGTGCTGTCCTCTGGGGCGGATGGTGTGCGGCCAGGGATTAGCCGCCGCTGCGGGTGCTGTCCTCTGGGGCAGAGGGTGTGCGGCCAGGGATTAGCCGCCGCTGCGGGTGCTGTCCTCTGGGGCGGAGGGTGTGCAGCCAGGGATTAGCCGCCGCTGCGGGTGCTGTCCTCTGGGGCGGATGGTGTGCGGCCAGGGATTAGCCGCCGCTGCGGGTGCTGTCCTCTGAGGTAGATGGTGTGCGGCCAGGGATTAGCCGCCGCTGCGGATGCTGTCCTCTGAGGCGGATGGTGTGTGGCCAGGGATTAGCGGCTGCTGCGGGTTCTGTCCTCTGAGGCGGATGGTGTGTGGCCAGGGATTAGCCGCTGCTGCGGGTGCTGTCCTCTGGGGCGGATGGTGTGCGGCCAGGGATTAGCCGCCGCTGCGGGTGCTGTCCTCTGGGGCAGAGGGTGTGCGGCCAGGGATTAGCCGCCGCTGCGGGTGCTGTCCTCTGGGGCGGAGGGTGTGCAGCCAGGGATTAGCCGCCGCTGCGGGTGCTGTCCTCTGGGGCGGATGGTGTGCGGCCAGGGATTAGCCGCCGCTGCGGGTGCTGTCCTCTGGGGCGGATGGTGTGCAGCCAGGGATTAGCCGCCGCTGCGGGTGCTGTCCTCTGAGGTAGATGGTGTGCGGCCAGGGATTAGCCGCCGCTGCGGGTGCTGTCCTCTGGGGCGGATGGTGTGCGGCCAGGGATTAGCCACCGCTGCGGGTGCTGTCCTCTGGGGCAGAGGGTGTGCGGCCAGGGATTAGCCGCCGCTGCGGGTGCTGTCCTCTGGGGCGGAGGGTGTGCAGCCAGGGATTAGCCGCCGCTGCGGGTGCTGTCCTCTGGGGCGGATGGTGTGCGGCCAGGGATTAGCCGCCGCTGCGGGTGCTGTCCTCTGAGGTAGATGGTGTGCGGCCAGGGATTAGCCGCCGCTGCGGATGCTGTCCTCTGAGGCGGATGGTGTGTGGCCAGGGATTAGCGGCTGCTGCGGGTTCTGTCCTCTGAGGCGGATGGTGTGTGGCCAGGGATTAGCCGCCGCTGCGGATGCTGTCCTCTGAGGCGGATGGTGTGTGGCCAGGGATTAGCGGCTGCTGCGGGTGCTGTCCTCTGGGGCGGATGGTGTCACAGCTGGGATGGTTCAGCTCCCCACAGGTGGAGCGGGCCCCGGGGAGGGTGATGGGGTGGCAGTCTGTGGTGTTGTACTCTGGGGAGCGGGGCTGAGGACGCCGGCAGTAACTGGACGACACAGGGTGGTAGTTTCCTTTACCTAGTTATGGCCCCAGGTTACAGAGGTCCGGTCAGCCGGGAGCGGTGAGGAGTCCCTTCTCTGCAGGTACGCTGGAGGCCTTCCTTAGTGCGCTCTGACTGTGGGTCGCTGTGGCCTGGAGCAGCACAGCGCCCCTCTTCCTAGATGTGGTTTGCCTTGTCCCTTGTGGCGGCAGCGTGAGCCGGATGTAGGGCCCGCCGGTATTTCTGTGGCCAAGGGCTCTATTATGGTGCTGCACCTTGGGAGTCTCTGATGGGCCAGGAGATGTGGAACCTCCTGCCCTCCAGGTTTACTTCTGGGCCGTTAGTACCCGACAGTCCAGGACCCCGGTGTCCTGATTCAGCGCTCGGTCCTGGAGAGCTTGGGACCGCTCTCTAACAGCGACCGCTCTCTTTCACTGCTACTAGAGTTCTGAGGTCCCTCTTCCTGTTCCTCTCTCTCTAACTCCTCCTCAGCCCAGAATACACAGGGAAGCTCGCCCCAAACAGGACTTGAGCTCCCCCTTCTGGCCTACATTGGGAAGTGTTGTGTGTGTGATTGTACCTGGCATAGAGGTCTTCCCGCTGCTTCCAGGCATAGCATTGCCCTCTGGTGAGGAAAACAACACCACTGTGGCTCCCATGACCACCACCAGGGGGTGCCACATTCCCCCTTGGCTAAATTCAGTACTCCGGGACTGAGGAACAATTTAAAGAGAAAAACAAAGTACAAAATATCACAATTAATACAGTTTACATACACAAAATATTTACATCTGTTAGCGGTACATTCTATACATTTGTCTCTCCATACTGGGCCGGTTTTTGACCCAGGTTGCTCCGCTGCGACCTGCACAGAGTTGGATGTAACCCCTCAGTGTTTGATCATTCTCCCGACCAGACCGCCTATGGTTATGCTGGGAGGAGGCTCTGTGCTTACGGGCAGGAAAGGTCGACTCTCACTACCCCCTAGACTCACCGTGGGTACAACAGATTCAACGCAAGCAAAAGGCAGGTTCCCCGTCTCCTGCACTGGTGTGGCATCCGCTTCACAGGCTGGCAGGTCTTCGGGGGGATCTGGAGTCACGACCGCTGCAGGTGCGACAGCCTGACGGAAGGTTAAGACCGCTACTGCCACAGTCTGGGCCCACTGTGTCCAGGCTTTGGGAAACGCTCCAAGAACAGTTTGGACGATCTCTTGTTCTTGGGCTTTAGGCCATCTTGGCGAGTCTTCAGCTGGCTCAGGCATCCTTCAGGTGACCCCCTGAAATCGCGGCTGATGTTCTTCCTCCATCCCTACTGATGAGGCACACCTTCCATTTCATAAAGTTCGCGGGCAGGATGGTGCACGGCTCAGCCACCACTGCTCATCCAATCTGTGCAGCCTTCGTGTCCTTTTTAAGACTTTCTCCCCAGGAGCTGGGTCTGCCGCAGCCTGGGATCAGCGCTCTTCTACACAGGCTTCCACCATGCAGGACTGCGGCACACGCAGCGTCCAGTCACTATCCGGGGGAGCTGCTTCAGGCACCAACACGCCATGTCCAGGTCTATGGGTAGATTGCCAGGACTCGCCCGCACCAGATAAGCCGGGTACAGTTACTGGACTTCACCGGGATGTGGTTGTGCATGTCCACCAGGTCACACATCTTCTCATCAAGCGTCTCCCTACCAAGGCCAGAGTCTTCAGCAGATCTAGCACCACCTGATTCATCTTCCCCTATATACAAGAATATAACTACTATAATACTGCCCCCTATACACAAGAATATAACTACTATAATACTGCCCCTATGTACAAGAATATAACTACTATAATACTGCCCCCTATATACAAGAATATAACTACTATAATACTGCCCCTATGTACAAGAATATAACTACTATAATACTGCTCCTATGTACAAGAATATAACTACTATAATACTGCCCTCTATATACAAGAATATAACTACTATAATACTGCCCCCTATACACAAGAATATAACTACTATAATACTGCCCCCTATATACAAGAATATAACTACTATAATACTGCCCCCTATACACAAGAATATAACTACTATAATACTGCCCCCTATATACAAGAATATAACTACTATAATACTGCCCCCTATACACAAGAATATAACTACTATAATACTGCTCCTATATACAAGAATATAACTACTATAATACTGCTCCTATGTACAAGAATATAACTACTATAATACTGCCCCTATATACAAGAATATAACTACTATAATACTGCTCCTATGTACAAGAATATAACTACTATAATACTGCCCCCTATATACAAGAATATAACTACTATAATACTGCCCCTATATACAAGAATATAACTACTATAATACTGCCCCCTATATACAAGAATATAACTACTATAATACTGCCCCTATATACAAGAATATAACTACTATAATACTGCCCCCTATACACAAGAATATAACTACTATAATACTGCCCCCTATACACAAGAATATAACTACTATAATACTGCTCCTATATACAAGAATATAACTACTATAATACTGCCCCCTATACACAAGAATATAACTACTATAATACTGCCCCCTATATACAAGAATATAACTACTATAATACTGCCCCCTATACACAAGAATATAACTACTATAATACTGCCCCCTATATACAAGAATATAACTACTATAATACTGCCCCCTATACACAAGAATATTACTACTATAATACTGCTCCTATATACAAGAATATAACTACTATAATACTGCTCCTATGTACAAGAATATAACTACTATAATACTGCCCCTATATACAAGAATATAACTACTATAATACTGCTCCTATGTACAAGAATATAACTACTATAATACTGCCCCCTATATACAAGAATATAACTACTATAATACTGCCCCTATATACAAGAATATAACTACTATAATACTGCCCCCTATATACAAGAATATAACTACTATAATACTGCCCCTATATACAAGAATATAACTACTATAATACTGCCCCCTATACACAAGAATATAACTACTATAATACTGCCCCCTATACACAAGAATATAACTACTATAATACTGCTCCTATATACAAGAATATAACTACTATAATACTGCCCCCTATATACAAGAATATAACTACTATAATACTGCCCCCTATACACAAGAATATAACTACTATAATACTGCCCCCTATACACAAGAATATAACTACTATAATACTGCTCCTATATACAAGAATATAACTACTATAATACTGCCCCCTATATACAAGAATATAACTACTATAATACTGCTCCTATATACAAGAATAAAACTACTATAATACTGCCCCCTATATACAAGAATATAACTACTATAATACTGCCCCCTATATACAAGAATATAACTACTATAATACTGCCCCTATATACAAGAATATACCTACTATAATACTGCCCCTATGTACAAGAATATAACTACTATAATACTGCCCCCTATATACAAGAATATAACTACTATAATACTGCCCCTATATACAAGAATATAACTACTATAATACTGCCTCCTATATACAAGAATATAACTACTATAATACTGCCCCTATGTACAAGAATATAACTACTATAATACTGCCCCCTATATACAAGAATATAACTACTATAATACTGCCCCTATATACAAGAATATAACTACTATAATACTGCCCCTATGTACAAGAATATAACTACTATAATACTGCCCCCTATACACAAGAATATAACTACTATAATACTGCCGCTATTTACAAGAATATAACTACTATAATACTGCCCCTATACACACGAATATAACTACTATAATACTGCCCCTATACACAAGAATATAACTACTATAATACTGCCCCTATATACAAGAATATAACTACTATAATACTGCCCCCTATACACAAGAATATAACTACTATAATACTGCCCCTATTTACAAGAATATAACTACTATAATACTGCCCCTATACACAAGAATATAACTACTATAATACTGCCCGTATACACAAGAATATAACTACTATAATACTGCCCCTATGTACAAGAATATAACTACTATAATACTGCCCCTATGTACAAGAATATAACTACTATAATACTGCCCCTATGTACAAGAATATAACTACTATAATACTGCCCCTATGTACAAGAATATAACTACTATAATACTGCCCCTATGTACAAGAATATAACTACTATAATACTGCCCCTATGTACAAGAATATAACTACTATAATACTGCTCCTATACACAAGAATATAACTACTATAATACTGCTCCTATATACAAGAATATAACTACTATAATACTGCCCCTATGTACAAGAATATAACTACTATAATACTGCCCCTATTTACAAGAATATAACTACTATAATACTGCCCCCTATGTACAAGAATATAACTACTATAATACTGCCCCTATTTACAACAATATAACTACTATAATACTGCTCCTATATACAAGAATATAACTACTATAATACTGCCCCCTATGTACAAGAATATAACTACTATAATACTGCTCCTATATACAAGAATATAACTACTATAATACTGCTCTGTATATACAAGAATATAACTACTATAATACTGCCCCTATGTACAAGAATATAACTACTATAATACTGCTCCTATATACAAGAATATAACTACTATAATACTGCTCCTATATACAAGAATATAACTACTATAATACTGCTCTGTATATACAAGAATATAACTACTATAATACTGCCCCTATGTACAAGAATATAACTACTATAATACTGCTCCTATATACAAGAATATAACTACTATAATACTGCCCCTATATACAAGAATATAACTACTATAATACTGCCCCTATATACAAGAATATAACTACTATAATACTGCCCCTATGTACAAGAATATAACTACTATAATACTGCCCCCTATACACAAGAATATAACTACTATAATACTGCCGCTATTTACAAGAATATAACTACTATAATACTGCCCCTATACACACGAATATAACTACTATAATACTGCCCCTATACACAAGAATATAACTACTATAATACTGCCCCTATATACAAGAATATAACTACTATAATACTGCCCCCTATACACAAGAATATAACTACTATAATACTGCCCCTATTTACAAGAATATAACTACTATAATACTGCCCCTATACACAAGAATATAACTACTATAATACTGCCCGTATACACAAGAATATAACTACTATAATACTGCCCCTATGTACAAGAATATAACTACTATAATACTGCCCCTATGTACAAGAATATAACTACTATAATACTGCCCCTATGTACAAGAATATAACTACTATAATACTGCCCCTATGTACAAGAATATAACTACTATAATACTGCCCCTATGTACAAGAATATAACTACTATAATACTGCCCCTATGTACAAGAATATAACTACTATAATACTGCCCCTATTTACAAGAATATAACTACTATAATACTGCCCCCTATGTACAAGAATATAACTACTATAATACTGCCCCTATTTACAACAATATAACTACTATAATACTGCTCCTATATACAAGAATATAACTACTATAATACTGCCCCCTATGTACAAGAATATAACTACTATAATACTGCTCCTATATACAAGAATATAACTACTATAATACTGCTCTGTATATACAAGAATATAACTACTATAATACTGCCCCTATGTACAAGAATATAACTACTATAATACTGCTCCTATATACAAGAATATAACTACTATAATACTGCTCCTATATACAAGAATATAACTACTATAATACTGCTCTGTATATACAAGAATATAACTACTATAATACTGCCCCTATGTACAAGAATATAACTACTATAATACTGCTCCTATATACAAGAATATAACTACTATAATACTGCCCCTATATACAAGAATATAACTACTATAATACTGCCCCTATATACAAGAATATAACTACTATAATACTGCCCCTATATACAAGAATATAACTACTATAATACTGCCCCCCTATGTACAAGAATATAACTACTATAATACTGCCCCTATGTACAAGAATATAACTACTATAATACTGCCCGCTATATACAAGAATATAACAACTATAATACTGCCCCCTATATACAAGAATATAACTACTATAATACTACCCCTATATACAAGAATATAACTACTATAATACTGCCTCTATATACAAGAATATAACTACTATAATACTGCCCCTATATACAAGAATATAACTACTATAATACTGCCCCCTATGTACAAGAATATAACTACTATAATACTGCCCCTATGTACAGGAATATAACTACTATAATACTGCCCCTATATACAAGAATATAACTACTATAATACTGCCCCTATGTACAAGAATATAACTACTATAATACTGCTCCTATGTACAAGAATATAACTACTATAATACTGCCCCTATGTACAAGAATATAACTACTATAATACTGCCCCTATGTACAAGAATATAACTACTATAATACTGCCCCTATGTACAAGAATATAACTACTATAATACTGCCCCTATGTACAAGAATATAACTACTATAATACTGCCCCCTATATACAAGAATATAACTACTATAATACTGCCCCCTATGTACAAGAATATAACTACTATAATACTGCCCCTATGTACAAGAATATAACTACTATAATACTGCCCCTATGTACAAGAATATAACTACTATAATACTGCCCCTATGTACAGGAATATAACTCCTGTAACTGCTCCCCGTGCAGTAGCGTCCGTTGTCCCTTCCTTGCACAGTGTAGCAGTAGTTTTTCTCTGGCGGTCTCATGCAGTGGGGTCTGCGGTTTGTTATTACAGCGCTCCGTGTTATTGTGACTTGCGCTGACTCCGAGTTTCTCTCCTTATTAAGAATAAAATGTTTACTTTACATTATTGATCTCCAAGAAGCAGAAGAGGAAAAACAAAGGAATCAGCGACACAGGAAACCATAGAAGATCAAGAGCTGGAAGCATAGTGACGTGTGAATGTGCACAGTGACTGCAGAATAGTGAGTGAAGCTCTGGAGTATAATACAGGAGGTAACTCAGGATCAGTAATATAATGTATGTACACAGTGACTGCACCAGCAGAATAGTGAGTGCAGCTCTGGAGTATAATACAGGAGGTAACTCAGGATCAGTAATGTAATGTATGTACACAGTGACTGCACCAGCAGAATAGTGAGTGCAGCTCTGGAGTATAATACAGGAGGTAACTCAGGATCAGTAATGTAATGTATGTACACAGTGACTGCACCAGCAGAATAGTGAGTGCAGCTCTGGAGTATAATACAGGAGGTAGCTCAGGATCAGTAATGTATGTACACAGTGACTGCACCAGCAGAATAGTGAGTGCAGCTCTGGAGTATAATACAGGAGGTAACTCAGGATCAGTAATGTAATGTACACAGTGACTGCACCAGCAGAATAGTGAGTGCAGCTCTGGAGTACAATACAGGGTCAGTAATCTATGTACAGTGAATGGACCAGTTGCTAGTTCAGATCCTTCTAGCACCGGGGTCCAGATTGTGTATTAAGGGGGGAAATGTCTCCGTGTCTCTGGTGTGTCGGGCTGTGTATTCGGTGTGTCGGGCTGTGTATTCGGTGTGTCGGGCTGTGTATCCGGTGTGTCGGGCTGTGTATTCGGAGTCTCGGGCTGTGTATTCGGTGTGTCGGGCTGTGTATTCGGTGTCTCGGGCTGTGTATTCGGTGTGTCGGGCTGTGTATCCGGTGTCTCGGCCTGTGTATTCGGTGTGTCGGGCTGTGTATTCGGTGTGTCGGGCTGTGTATCCGGTGTCTCCGTGTCTCTGGTGTGTCGGGCTGTGTATTCGGTGTGTCGGGCTGTGTATTCGGTGTGTCGGGCTGTGTATCCGGTGTCTCCGTGTCTCTGGTGTGTCCGGCTGTGTATTCGGTGTGTCGGGCTGTGTATTCGGTGTGTCGGGCTGTGTATTCGGTGTGTCGGGCTGTGTATTCGGTGTGTCGGGCTGTGTATTCGGTGTCTCCGCCTGTGTATTCGGTGTGTCGGGCTGTGTATTCGGTGTCTCGGGCTGTGTATCCGGTGTCTCCGGCTGTGTATTCGGTGTGTCGGGCTGTGTATTCGGTGTGTCGGGCTGTGTATTCGGTGTGTCGGGCTGTGTATCCGGTGTCTCGGGCTGTGTATTCGGTGTCTCGGGCTGTGTATTCGGTGTGTCGGGCTGTGTATTCGGTGTGTCGGGCTGTGTATTCGGTGTGTCGGGCTGTGTATTCGGTGTGTCGGGCTGTGTATTCGGTGTCTCGGGCTGTGTATTCGGTGTCTCCGGCTGTGTATTCGGTGTCTCCGGCTGTGTATTCGGTGTGTCGGGCTGTGTATCCGGTGTCTCGGGCTGTGTATTCGGTGTGTCGGGCTGTGTATTCGGTGTCTCCGGCTGTGTATTCGGTGTCTCCGGCTGTGTATTCGGTGTGTCGGGCTGTGTATTCGGTGTGTCGGGCTGTGTATTCGGTGTGTCGGGCTGTGTATTCGGTGTCTCTGGCTGTGTATTCGGTGTGTCGGGCTGTGTATTCGGTGTCTCCGGCTGTGTATTCGGTGTCTCGGGCTGTGTATTCGGTGTGTCGGGCTGTGTATTCGGTGTCTCCGTGTCTCTGGTGTGTCAGGCTGTGTATTCGGTGTGTCGGGCTGTGTATTCGGTGTGTCGGGCTGTGTATTCGGTGTGTCGGGCTGTGTATTCGGTGTCTCCGGCTGTGTATTCGGTGTCTCGGGCTGTGTATTCGGTGTGTCGGGCTGTGTATTCGGTGTGTCGGGCTGTGTATTCGGTGTGTCGGGCTGTGTATTCGGTGTCTCTGGCTGTGTATTCGGTGTCTCCGGCTGTGTATTCGGTGTCTCCGGCTGTGTATTCGGTGTCTCGGGCTGTGTATTCGGTGTGTCGGGCTGTGTATCCGGTGTCTCCGTGTCTCTGGTGTGTCGGGCTGTGTATTCGGTGTCTCGGGCTGTGTATTCGGTGTGTCCGGCTGTGTATTCGGTGTGTCGGGCTGTGTATTCGGTGTCTCGGGCTGTGTATTCGGTGTGTCGGGCTGTGTATTCGGTGTCTCTGGCTGTGTATTCGGTGTCTCCGGCTGTGTATTCGGTGTGTCGGGCTGTGTATTCGGTGTGTTGGGCTGTGTATTCGGTGTGTCGGGCTGTGTATTCGGTGTCTCGGGCTGTGTATTCGGTGTCTCGGGCTGTGTATTCGGTGTCTCGGGCTGTGTATTCGGTGTGTCGGGCTGTGTATTCGGTGTCTCCGGCTGTGTATTCGGTGTGTCGGGCTGTGTATTCGGTGTGTCGGGCTGTGTATTCGGTGTGTCGGGCTGTGTATTCGGTGTCTCGGGCTGTGTATTCGGTGTCTCGGGCTGTGTATTCGGTGTGTCGGGCTGTGTATTCGGTGTGTCGGGCTGTGTATTCGGTGTCTCCGGCTGTGTATTCGGTGTCTCCGGCTGTGTATTCGGTGTGTCGGGCTGTGTATTCGGTGTCTCGGGCTGTGTATTCGGTGTCTCGGGCTGTGTATTCGGTGTCTCGGGCTGTGTATTCGGTGTGTCCGGCTGTGTATTCGGTGTGTCGGGCTGTGTATTCGGTGTGTCGGGCTGTGTATTCGGTGTCTCCGGCTGTGTATTCGGTGTGTCGGGCTGTGTATTCGGTGTGTCGGGCTGTGTATTCGGTGTCTCGGGCTGTGTATTCGGTGTGTCGGGCTGTGTATTCGGTGTGTCGGGCTGTGTATTCGGTGTCTCGGGCTGTGTATTCGGTGTGTCGGGCTGTGTATTCGGTGTCTCGGGCTGTGTATTCGGTGTGTCCGGCTGTGTATTCGGTGTGTCGGGCTGTGTATTCGGTGTCTCCGGCTGTGTATTCGGTGTGTCGGGCTGTGTATTCGGTGTGTCGGGCTGTGTATTCGGTGTCTCGGGCTGTGTATTCGGTGTCTCGGGCTGTGTATTCGGTGTCTCGGGCTGTGTATTCGGTGTGTCGGGCTGTGTATTCGGTGTGTCGGGCTGTGTATTCGGTGTCTCCGGCTGTGTATTCGGTGTGTCCGGCTGTGTATTCGGTGTCTCGGGCTGTGTATTCGGTGTCTCCGGCTGTGTATTCGGTGTCTCCGGCTGTGTATTCGGTGTGTCGGGCTGTGTATTCGGTGTGTCGGGCTGTGTATTCGGTGTCTCCGGCTGTGTATTCGGTGTCTCGGGCTGTGTATTCGGTGTCTCGGGCTGTGTATTCGGTGTCTCGGGCTGTGTATTCGGTGTGTCGGGCTGTGTATTCGGTGTCTCGGGCTGTGTATTCGGTGTGTCGGGCTGTGTATTCGGTGTGTCGGGCTGTGTATTCGGTGTCTCGGGCTGTGTATTCGGTGTGTCGGGCTGTGTATTCGGTGTCTCGGGCTGTGTATTCGGTGTGTCGGGCTGTGTATTCGGTGTGTCGGGCTGTGTATTCGGTGTCTCCGGCTGTGTATTCGGTGTCTCGGGCTGTGTATTCGGTGTCTCCGGCTGTGTATTCGGTGTCTCGGGCTGTGTATTCGGTGTCTCCGGCTGTATATTCGGTGTCTCCGGCTGTATATTCGGTGTGTTGTCGCCTCCATAAAGCATCACGGGGTTTTTAGCTTCCATAAGAAAGTGAATGATTAGAGGCCGCGGGGCCGGGAGTGGCGGGGGGGCCGTTACCGGGATGGGTCAGATGCATTTCACGGCTGGCGCGTGTAATAACGATGAATTATGAGGCAGCTCCGCCCCCAGCACATAATAACGTTATAATCGCTCACTGTTCTGTGAATTGCTAATAAAGTTCGTTGCATTATTAGATCCGAGGTGCATTGCTTGTGTCTGGGCAGGGGGCGGGGTTTCTTCAGCCTAGACACGAGTAGCGGAGCGCAGAGCCCAGCATTATTCAGCAGATAGGAGAAGCCGGTGCCATGGTGAGTGCGGGCGGCAGCTCGAGACTGCGGACCCGAGGGAGAGCGCGGAAACCGGGGGAGAGCGCGGAACCCGAGACTGCGGAACACGGGGGAGAGCGCGGAACCCGGGGGAGAGCGCGGAAACCGGGGGAGAGCGCGGAAACCGGGGGAGAGCGCGGAACCCGGGGGAGAGCGCGGAACACGAGGGAGAGCGCGGAACCCGGGGTAGAGCGCGGAACCCGGGGGAAAGCGCGGACCCGAGACTGCGGAACCTGGGGGAGAGCGCGGAACACGAGGGAGACTGCGGACCCGAGACTGCGGACCCGAGACTGCGGACCCGAGACTGCGGACCCGAGACTGCGGAACCCGGGGGAGAGCGCGGAAACCGGGGGGAGAGCGCGGAACCCGAGACTGCGGAACCCGGGGGAGAGCGCGGAACCCGGGGGAGAGCGCGGAACACGAGGGAGAGCGCGGACCCGAGGGAGAGCGCGGAACCCGTGGGAGAGCGCGGACCCGAGACTGCGGAACCTGGGGGAGAGCGCGGAACACGAGGGAGACTGCGGACCCGAGACTGCGGACCCGAGACTGCGGAGCCCGGGGGATAGCGCGTAACACGGGGGAGAGCGCGGAACCCGGGGGAGAGCGCGGAGCTAGAGAGCGGGGACCCCGGGGGAGAGCGCGGAACCCGGGGGAGAGCGCGGAGCTAGAGAGCGGGGACCCCGGGGGAGAGCGCGGAACACGGGGGAGAACGCGGAACACGAGGGAGAGCGCGGAGCTAGAGAGCGGGGAACCCGGGGGAGAGCGCGGAGCTAGAGAGCGGGGAACCCCGGGGGAGAGCGCGGAACACGAGGGAGAGCGCGGAGCTAGAGAGCGGGGAACCCCGGGGGAGAGCGTGGAACACGAGGGAGAGCGGGGAACCCCGGGGGAGAGCGCGGAACCAGTGACTGGGGAACCCGGGGGAGAGCGCGGAGCTAGAGAGCGGGGAACCCCGGGGGAGAGCGCGGAGCTAGAGAGCGGGGAACCCCGGGGGAGAGCGCGGAGCTAGAGAGCGGGGAACCCCGGGGGAGAGCGCGGAGCTAGAGAGCGGGGAACCCCGGGGGAGAGCGCGGAGCTAGAGAGCGGGGAACCCCGGGGGAGAGCGCGGAGCTAGAGAGCGGGGAACCCCGGGGGAGAGCGCGGAGCTAGAGAGCGGGGAACCCCGGGGGAGAGCGCGGAGCTAGAGAGCGGGGAACCCCGGGGGAGAGCGCGGAGCTAGAGAGCGGGGAACCCCGGGGGAGAGCGCGGAGCTAGAGAGCGGGGAACCCCGGGGAGAGCGCGGAGCTAGAGAGCGGGGAACCCCGGGGGAGAGCGCGGAGCTAGAGAGCGGGGAACCCCGGGGGAGAGCGCGGAACCAGTGACTGGGGAACCCGGGGGAGAGCGCGGAGCTAGAGAGCGGGGAACCCCGGGGGAGAGCGCGGAGCTAGAGAGCGGGGAACCCCGGGGGAGAGCGCGGAGCTAGAGAGCGGGGAACCCCGGGGGAGAGCGCGGAGCTAGAGAGCGGGGAACCCCGGGGAGAGCGCGGAGCTAGAGAGCGGGGAACCCCGGGGGAGAGCGCGGAGCTAGAGAGCGGGAACCCCGGGGGGAGAGCGCGGAGCTAGAGAGCGGGGAACCCCGGGGGAGAGCGCGGAGCTAGAGAGCGGGGAACCCCGGGGGAGAGCGCGGAGCTAGAGAGCGGGGAACCCCGGGGGAGAGCGCGGAGCTAGAGAGCGGGGAACCCCGGGGGAGAGCGCGGAGCTAGAGAGCGGGGAACCCCGGGGGAGAGCGCGGAGCTAGAGAGCGGGGAACCCCGGGGGAGAGCGCGGAGCTAGAGAGCGGGGAACCCCGGGGGAGAGCGCGGAGCTAGAGACTAGGGAACCCGGGGGAGAGCGCGGAGCTAGAGAGCGAGGAACCCCGGGGGAGAGCGCGGAGCTAGAGAGCGGGGAACCCCGGGGGAGAGCGCGGAACCAGAGACTGGGGAACCCCGGGGGAGAGCGTGGAACCAGAGACTGGGTAACCCCGGGGGAGAGCGCGGAACCAGAGAGCGGGGAACCCCGGGGGAGAGCGCGGAGCTAGAGAGCGGGGAGCCCGGGGGAGAGCGCGGAGCTAGAGAGCTGGGAACCCCGGGGGAGAGCGCGGAGCTAGAGAGCGGGGAGCCCAGGGAGAGCGCGGAACCAGAGACTGGGGAACCAGGGGAGAGCGCGGAACCAGAGACTGGGGAACCAGGGGAGAGCGCGGAACCAGAGACTGGGGAACCAGGGGAGAGCGCGGAACCAGAGACTGGGGAACCAGGGGGAGAGCGCGGAACCAGAGACTGGGGAACCCGGGGGAGAGCGTGGAACCAGAGACTGGGGAACCCCGGGGGAGAGTGCGGAGCTAGAGAGCGGGGGAACCCCGGGGGAGAGCGCGGAACCAGAGACTGGGGAACCCGGGGGAGAGCGCGGAACCAGAGACTGGGGAACCCGGGGGAGAGCGTGGAACCCGGGGGAGAGCGCAGAACCAGAGACTGGGGAACCCCGGGGGAGAGCGCGAAGCTGGAGAGCGGGGGAGAGCGCGGAGCTGGAGAGCGGGGGAACCCCGGGGGAGAGCGCGGAGCTAGAGAGCGGGGAACCCGGGGGAGAGCGCAGAACCAGAGACTGGGGGAACCCCGGGGGAGAGCGCGGAGCTGGAGAGCGGGGGAACCCCGGGGGAGAGCGCGGAGCTGGAGAGCGGGGGAACCCCGGGGGAGAGCGCGGAGCTGGAGAGCGGGGGAACCCCGGGGGAGAGCGCGGCTGTAGGGGGTGCGGCTGTGAGCTCGAGAGCCCAGGTGGTAGCCCGTGAAAGCGCAGAGCCAGACACTGTGGAGGATGAGAGCAGAGGACAGTAGCGCTGCGCTGATGGGGAAAAGACAGATGCTCCTTCTAGGACTCCCAGGAGTAATGTGAGGGGCGTCCTCTCCCGGGTGGTGCTGGATTTTGGGGGATGTTGTTGCTGTTCTGTAGTGGATGGGTAACCAGTGCAGTGGCTGGCACAAGGTGGAGGCATTAGTGAAGCTGCTGGACAGAAATTCCACCTCGGCGGCCGCATTCAGGGTGGATTTCCTGATTGTAGCTTGTGAGCAGCCGCGCTCCTCGGTGACCTGTAATACCCTGTGTACATACCCCTCTGTGTACACTGCTGCAGCATATGACGGCGCTATAGAAATAAAGATTATTATTACTTTCTCATTGGCAGCAGATATTCTTCTGCCCTGAACATCAAGCTCTTATACATTGCAACGGACCCTCAGCTGTGAGGAGCATTAGGTTAAAGTGTACTTTCTGCTAATGGAAATGAGTTATCGTTCACTGTTTGCAAGCAGAGCTCCTGGAAATGATGGAGAATGAAAGAGAACCTGGCTGGTGCTGCAGGAGAAGCTGCGCAGGGGGCAGCCGCCGCCACCCAGTCACTTTCACTTTCACTTTGTGACGTGTGATTCTACTAAAGGAAACGCTGGGAAGTTTTGGGTTTCTGCTATGAAATACATAACCCGCCCCCCCCCCCCAATAATGCAGTGTACCGAGCCCCCCCCCAATAATGCCGTGTACAGAGCCCCCCCCCCAATAATACCGTGTACAGAGCCCCCCCCCCCAATAATGCCGTGTACAGAGCCCCCCCCAATAATGCCGTGTACAGAGCCCCCCCCAATAATGCCGTGTACAGAGCCCCCCCCAATAATGCCGTGTACAGAGCCCCCCCCCAATAATGCCGTGTACAGAGCCCCCCCCCCCAATAATGCCGTGTACAGAGCCCCCCCCCAATAATGCCGTGTACAGAGCCCCCCCCAATAATGCCGTGTACAGAGCCCCCCCCAATAATGCCGTGTACAGAGCCCCCCCCCAATAATACCGTGTACAGAGCCCCCCCCCAATAATGCCGTGTACAGAGCCCCCCCCAATAATGCCGTGTACAGAGCCCCCCCCAATAATGCCGTGTACAGAGCCCCCCCCAATAATGCCGTGTACAGAGCCCCCCCCCAATAATGCCGTGTACAGAGTCCCCCCCCAATAATGCCGTGTACAGAGTCCCCCCCAATAATGCCGTGTACAGAGTCCCCCCCCAATAATGCCGTGTACAGAGTCCCCCCCCAATAATGCCGTGTACAGAGTCCCCCCCCAATAATGCCGTGTACAGAGTCCCCCCCCAATAATGCCGTGTACAGAGTCCCCCCCCAATAATGCCGTGTACAGAGTCCCCCCCAATAATGCCGTGTACAGAGTCCCCCCCAATAATGCCGTGTACAGAGTCCCCCCAATAATGCCGTGTACAGAGTCCCCCCCAATAATGCCGTGTACAGAGTCCCCCCCAATAATGCCGTGTACAGAGTCCCCCCCAATAATGCCGTGTACAGAGCCCCCCCCGAATAATGCCGTGTACCGAGCCCCCCGAATAATGCCGTGTACCGAGCCCCCCCGAATAATGCCGCGTACAGAGCCCCCCCCAATAATGCCGCGTACAGAGCCCCCCCCCAATAATGCCGTGAACAGAGCCCCCCCAATATACAGAGCCCCCCCCCCAATAATGCCGTGTACATAGTGCCCCCCCCCAATAATGCCAGGTACGGTACAGAGTAAAGCCCCCCCCCTCCCCTTCAATAATGCCACGTACAGAGCGGGCCCCCTCCCCCCACCTTACAGGTGCACGCCCCTTCCCTTCCCCCCGCAGGCACGTGCTTCCCTCCCCCCCTCCCCCCCCCCCGCGCACCCCCCCCCCTCGCTTCTTCCCCCTCCCGTCTCTTCCTTGATGCTCTCTCCATTTTCGGTTTGGTTATGGATCGCCGTCTTTTTATTTCCGCAGTTTCGTAACCAGTATGACAACGATGTGACGGTGTGGAGCCCCCAGGTAGGTGCCGCCGCCGCCATGTTCTGTTGTTCGCCCTTATATCCGCCATAGTGTGCTGTGGACATTGTACAAGGCGTGATCCATACACTGGGGGGCGCTATGTGCACAGACCTGGGATGGGGCCGCTCCCGCTTGTTTAGGAGTTCCCTTGTGGGAGTCGGGTTATTCCTTGCGTCCTGTGCTGACGCGTTTCTCTTTTTTTGCATTGTCTGCTCGTCCTCTAGGGCCGGATCCATCAGATCGAGTACGCGATGGAGGCGGTGAAGCAGGGCTCGGCCACGGTGGGCCTGAAGTCTAAGACACATGCTGTCCTCGTGGCCTTAAAGGTGGGTGTGAGTGAGGGGGCGGCTGTGCGGGTGGGGCGGCTGTGCCTGGGTGCGGGGGGGGCGGCTGTGCCTGGGTGCGGGGGGGGGCGGCTGTGCCTGGGTGCGGGGGGGGGGGCGGCTGTGCCTGGGTGCTGGGGGGGCGGCTGTGCCTGGGTGCTGGGGGGGCGGCTGTGCCTGGGTGTGGGGGGGCGGCTGTGCCTGGGTGTGGGGGGGCGGCTGTGCCTGGGTGTGGGGGGGCGGCTGTGCCTGGGTGCGGCGGGGCGGCGGCTGTGCCTGGGTGCGGCGGGGCGGCGGCTGTGCCTGGGTGCGGCGGGGCGGCGGCGCCTGGGTGCGGGGGGGGGGGCGGCTGTGCCTGGGTGCGGGGGGGGGGGCGGCTGTGCCTGGGTGCGGGGGGGGGGGGCGGCTGTGCCTGGGTGCGGGGGGGGGCGGCTGTGCCTGGGTGCGGGGGGGGGGCGGCTGTGCCTGGGTGCGGGGGGGGGGGGCGGCCGTGCCTGGGTGCGGGGGGGGCGGCCGTGCCTGGGTGCGGGGGGGGGGCGGCTGTGCCTGGGTGCGGGGGGGGGGGCGGCTGTGCCTGGGTACGGGGGGGGGGCGGCTGTGCCTGGGTGCGGGGGGGGCGGCTGTGCCTGGGTACGGGGGGGGGCGGCTGTGCCTGGGTGCGGGGGGGGGGCGGCTGTGCCTGGGTACGGGGGGGGGGGGCGGCTGTGCCTGGGTGCGGGGGGGGGGCGGCTGTGCCTGGGTGCGGGGGGGGCGGCTGTGCCTGGGTGCGGCGGGGCGGCTGTGCCTGGGTGCGGGGGGGGGGGGGGCGGCTGTGCCTGGGTGCGGCGGGGCGGCTGTGCCTGGGTGCGGCGGGGCGGCTGTGCCTGGGTCGTCGGGTGATGACTGTCCTGTTTTTTCTCCGTTGCGCAGAGAGCTCAGTCTGAACTGGCCGCACACCAGAAGAAGATCCTGAATGTGGACAGTCACGTTGGCATCTCCATCGCTGGGCTGACGGCGGACGCCCGGCTGCTGTGGTGAGCCCACCCCCCATTATATCGCTCCGTCCTCCCCCCTCGTGCACCTTCAGCATTAGCCGATATTCCGGGGGGTACACATTTGCGGTGAAGTCTTCTCCCCGCTCCGGAATATCGGATGCCAGATTAGAGGACGTCAGTATTTTCCGTCTTGTGCAGCTTCTTGCTCCGAGGTTCTGGTAATTTCCGTTTCTTTGCAGTAACTTCATGCGTCAGGAGTGTCTGGATTCGCGGTTCGTGTTTGACCGTCCTCTCCCGGTGTCGCGCCTCGTCTCCCTGATCGGGAGCAGTATCCTTACATCCTGTACTCGCTGCTGTGGTGCTAGATAGGACTGTACGGGTGGACCGGGAGGACTGTGGCTGCCGGGGGTCCGACCAGAGGTGGTCCGTGGCCTGGACCACTGCCGTTCAGAGAGGGTCTAATGTTGTGAGACCAGCTGTGAGCGGTGTGCTGGAATAAACCATCACTTAATGATGGCGGGGGTCTCACCCATCCCGTGCATGAAGGGGCTTCTGTGCTGCCTGCAAAACAGGGAGTGTCTGGTATCAAAAATATTTGTTGAAGCCACTGCTGCTCCATTGTTGCCCTTTCGCTCGTCACTGGAGATTTTTTGTTACAGTGCAGCAGTGACTTCCTGTCTACAAGAACATGACCGCTGCAGACAATCACTAGGCTTGGTGGTGCTGAGCCCAGTGATTGTCTGCAGTGGTCACTTGTAGGCAGGATATCACTGCTGCCCTGTAAAGAATGACCGGCTGTGAGGCGTCTCTGGCGCGGTGGTGGATCGGCAGGTAGGTGGCGCACTTGTCTGTGTTCAAAGCAACCAATCACCACGCGGCTCCTGTTCCCAGAGCAGTTTAATAAAAGAAGCTGCGCAGTGACCGGCTGCAGGGGCATCAGACTGGTAAATGTGGCCAGCGATGTCGCCTCATGTTACTTATAGGGGGGAGTGGAAGACGAGGCTGGTCATTGTGTGAACGAGCCCGAATATTGAGAACGTGATTATAATTCAACTAATAAAAGAAGCCAAGAATCTAAAAAGTGTGCGCCAAAGCGAGCAAAGACTAGAAGACAGTAGTGAGGCCAGAAGACAGAAGCGAGCAAAGACTAGAAGACAGTAGTGAGGCCAGAAGACAGAAGCGAGCAAAGACTAGAAGACAGTAGTGAGGACAGAAGACAGAAGCGAGCAAAGACTAGAAGACAGTAGTGAGGCCAGAAGACAGAAGCGAGCAAAGACTAGAAGACGGCAGTAGTGAGGCCAGAAGACGGAAGCGAGCAAAGACTAGAAGACGGCAGTAGTGAGGCCAGAAGACAGAAGCGAGCAAAGACTAGAAGACAGTAGTGAGGCCAGAAGACAGAAGCGAGCAAAGACTAGAAGACAGTAGTGAGGCCAGAAGACAGAAGCGAGCAAAGACTAGAAGACAGTAGTGAGGCCAGAAGACAGAAGCGAGCAGAGACTAGAAGACAGTAGTGAGGCCAGAAGACAGAAGCGAGCAAAGACTAGAAGACAGTAGTGAGGCCAGAAGACAGAAGCGAGCAAAGACTAGAAGACAGTAGTGAGGCCAGAAGACAGAAGCGAGCAGAGACTAGAAGACAGTAGTGAGGCCAGAAGACAGAAGCGAGCAAAGACTAGAAGACAGTAGTGAGGCCAGAAGACAGAAGCGAGCAAAGACTAGAAGACAGTAGTGAGGCCAGAAGACAGAAGCGAGCAAAGACTAGTAGACGGCAGTAGTGAGGTGAGAAGACAGAAGCGAGCAAAGACTAGAAGACGGCAGTAGTGAGGCCAGAAGACAGAAGCGAGCAAAGACTAGAAGACGGCAGTAGTGAGGCGAGAAGACAGAAGCGAGCAAAGACTAGAAGACGGCAGTAGTGAGGCCAGAAGACAGGAGCGAGCAAAGACTACAAGACGGCAGTAGTGGGCTGAGAAGACAGAAGCGAGCAAAGAATAGAAGACGGCAGTAGTGGGCTGAGAGGACAGAAGCGAGCAAAGACTAGAAGACGGCAGTAGTGAGGCGAGAAGACAGAAACGAGCAAAGACTAGTAGATGGCAGTAGTGAGGCCAGAAGACAGAAGCGAGCAAAGACTAGAAGACGGCAGTAGTGAGGCGAGAAGACAGAAGCGAGCAAAGACTAGAAGACGGCAGTAGTGAGGCCAGAAGACCGAAGCGAGCAAAGACTAGAAGACGGCAGTAGTGAGGCCAGAAGACAGAAGCGAGCAAAGACTAGAAGACGGCAGTAGTGAGGCCAGAAGACCGAAGCGAGCAAAGACTAGAAGACGGCAGTAGTGAGGCCAGAAGACAGAAGCGAGCAAAGACTAGAAGACGGCAGTAGTGAGGCCTGTAGATATTATTGACACTGTCTGATCTGATTAGATATCATTTGTGCTTTCTTTTGAATCTGGACAACCCCTTTAAGTGGCGCGTACCTTAGTGATATAAGTTAATGAGATGGGAATGTCCCTTTTAGCTGCCGCTGTCCTCGCTGTATCTGTGCTCCATGTATTTGCATGTTCCTGGGTATATTCCTTGACAGTCCCTAGAAACCCAGATTCCCACCCAGCGCTATGGCCGGAGACCGTACGGCGTGGGACTTCTCATCGCAGGATACGACGTAAGTATTAACAAGTAGGGCTGGAGGCCTCCTCGTAGGAAGCGCCTTAGTGGTGAGTCCAGTGACCTCCGGCCCGGGCAGAGGTGTGGCCGGGTGCAGGAGAGGAGAAGGGCAACACCGGGGAACGGCCCGGTGCAGGAGAGGAGAAGGGCAACACCGGGGAACGGCCCGCTGCAGGAGAGGAGAAGGGCAACGCCGGGGAACAGCCCGGCGCAGGAGAGGAGAAGGGCAACGCCGGGGAACGGCCCGGCGCAGGAGAGGAGAAGGGCAACGCCGGGGAACGGCCCGGCGCAGGAGAGGAGAAGGGCAACGCCGGGGAACGGCCTGGCGCAGGAGAGGAGAAGGGCAACGCCGGGGAACGGCCCGGCGCAGGAGAGGAGAAGGGCAACGCCGGGGAACGGCCCGGCGCAGGAGAGGAGAAGGGCAACGCCGGGGAACGGCCCGGCGCAGGAGAGGAGAAGGGCAACGCCGGGGAACGGCCCGGCGCAGGAGAGGAGAAGGGCAACGCCGGGGAACGGCCCGGCGCAGGAGAGGAGAAGGGCAACGCCGGGGAACGGCCCGGCGCAGGAGAGGAGAAGGGCAACGCCGGGGAACGGCCCGGCGCAGGAGAGGAGAAGGGCAACGCCGGGGAACGGCCCGGCGCAGGAGAGGAGAAGGGCAACGCCGGGGAACGGCCCGGCGCAGGAGAGGAGAAGGGCAATGCCAGGGTACAGGAGAGGAGAAGGCAATGCCGGGGTATGGCCAGGTGCAGGAGAGAAGGGCAATGCCAGGGTTCGGCCGGGTTCAGAAGAGGACGCTGTGGGTACGTGGGAGAAGGAGGGTGGCGGTGCTGGGGTACGTGGGAGGAAGAGGAGGAGGGTGGCGCTGGGGCACGGCTTGGTAGGTGGGAGGAGGAGGAGGGTGGTGCTGGGGCACGGCTGGGTAGGTAGGAGGAGGAGGGTGGCACTGGGGCACGGCTGGGTAGGTAGGAGACGGAGGGTGGCGCTGGGGTAGGTGGGAGGAGGAGGGTGGCGCTGGGGTAGGTGGGAGGAGGAGGGTGGCGCTGGGGCACGGCTGGGTAGGTGGGAGGAGGAGGAGGGTGGCGCTGGGGCACGGCTGGGTAGGTAGGAGGAGGAGGGTGGCGCTGGGGTAGGTGGGAGGAGGAGGGTGGCGCTGGGTAGGTGGGAGGAGGAGGGTGGCGCTGGGGCACGGCTGGGTAGGTGGGAGGAGGAGGAGGGTGGCGCTGGGTAGGTGGGAGGAGGAGGGTGGCGCTGGGGTAGGTGGGAGGAGGAGGGTGGTGCTGGGGCACGGCTGGGTAGGTGGGAGGAGGAGGAGAGTGGCGCTGGGGCATGGCTTGGTGTAATTCTCCTTCCCGCTTCCTCAGGACATGGGGCCGCACATATTCCAGACCTGCCCCTCTGCAAACTACTTTGACTGTAAAGCGATGTCCATCGGGGCGCGGTCGCAGTCGGCTCGCACGTATCTGGAGAGGCACATGTCCGAGTTCAGTGAATGTGAGTCGTCTTGGCAGAGATTACTGCATGCTGGGAGTTGTAGTACTGCGGGGGGTTGTATTGGATACTGTGTGATCAGTGCGGTAATATTCGGCTTGGGGAGGGGATGACGGGCCGTCGGGGGTCTTCTGACTGTGGGTGCTTGTCCTCAGGTAATCTGAATGAGCTAGTGAAACATGGGCTCCGGGCCCTGAGAGAGACCCTCCCTGCAGAACAGGACCTGACAACGAAGGTAACGAGCTGACGGGGGAGCGCTCAGCGAGACCGCCACTGTCCTGCGCTGACACATAGTAATGAGACCCCTTCCCGGTCCTCTGGTGACAAGACCCCCGTCCTGTGACGATCCCCCCAAACACCCGCCCCCCTCCCATCCTGTGCCGACGCGCGGTGATGATCCCACCCCCGTCCTGTGCCGACGCGCGGTGATGATCCCACCCCCGTCCTGTGCCGACGCGCGGTGATGATCCCACCCCCGTCCTGTGCCGACGCGCGGTGATGATCCCACCCCCGTCCTGTGCCGACGCGCGGTGATGATCCCACCCCCGTCCTGTGCCGACGCGCGGTGATGATCCCACCCCCGTCCTGTGCCGACGCGCGGTGATGATCCCACCCCCGTCCTGTGCCGACGCGCGGTGACGAGTCCTCTGCTCGGGTTTGCAGAATGTTTCCATCGGCATTGTGGGTAAAGAGTTGGAGTTCACGATCTATGACGATGACGAGGTGTCGCCGTTCCTGGAGGGATTGGAGGAGCGTCCGCAGAGGAAGGTGAGTGACCGCAGCACAGTATACGCTGTATCTCCTGCTGTACGCCGTCTCTGGTGGTCTCTGATCTCGGCTGATTCCCCCCAGGTGGCGGCCCCCGCAGAGGATCCGGTGGAGAAGCCTGATGAGCCCATGGAGCACTAGATTTTGGATTTTCTACGGCGTCTGTAGCCCCCCTCCTCGGCGGTCCGGGGGGAGCCGCATCTCTGTAATTCCACATTGTCCTTGATGAAAAACCAATAAAATGTTTTTTTCTTGACCTTGGGGACAATTCTTCTGCTCAGTGAGGGGTCCGGACGAAGCCCCGCCCCCTGACACCCCAGACACGCACGTCTCTTCATGGTGTCAGGAATGATCGCTGTGCCTTGTGGAGGATATGGAGGGTGTTCTGCGGGGCCCGTGTTACGTGTAACCCCCTCAGTGCCGGGCTCGCGGGTGTAGGCCGCCCTCACTGCGCTGGTCGTTTGTTACATTGTGTCATTAGCGCTGCATTAGGGTTGGATGCTGTCGTGTCTGCGGCTCGCTCCCCTCTCGTGCTACGGGTGTTAGTTTAGGGTTGGATGCTGTCGTGTCTGCAGCTCGCTCCCCTCTCGTGCTGCAGGGTTTAGTTTAGGGTTGGATGCTGTCGTGTCTGCGTCTCGCTCCCCTCTCGTGCTGCTGGTGTTAGTTTAGGGTTGGATGCTGTCGTGTCTACGGCTCGCTCCCCTCTCGTGCTGCGGGGGTTAGTTTAGGGTTGGATGCTGTCGTGTCTGCGGCTCGCTCCCCTCTCGTGCTGCGGGTGTTAGTTTAGGGTTGGATGCTGTCGTGTCTGCGGCTCGCTCCCCTCTCGTGCTGCGGGGGTTAGTTTAGGGTTGGATGCTGTCGTGTCTGCGGCTCGCTCCCCTCTCGTGCTGCGGGGGTTAGTTTAGGGTTGGATGCTGTCGTGTCTGCGGCTCGCTCCCCTCTCGTGCTGCGGGGCTTAGTTTAGGGTTGGATGCTGTCGTGTCTGCGGCTCGCTCCCCTCTCGTGCTGCGGGGGTTAGTTTAGGGTTGGATGCTGTCGTGTCTGCGGCTCGCTGCCCTCTCGTGCTGCGGGTGTTAGTTTAGGGTTGGATGCTGTCGTGTCTGCGGCTCGCTCCCCTCTCGTGCTGCGGGGCTTAGTTTAGGGTTGGATGCTGTCGTGTCTGCGGCTCGCTCCCCTCTCGTGCTGCAGGGTTTAGTTTAGGGTTGGATGCTGTCGTGTCTGCGGCTCGCTCCCCTCTCGTGCTGCGGGGGTTAGTTTAGGGTTGGATGCTGTCGTGTCTGCGGCTCGCTGCTCTCTCGTGCTGTGGGGGTTAGTTTAGGGTTGGATGCTGTCGTGTCTGCGGCTCGCTCCCCTCTCGTGCTGCGGGGGTTAGTTTAGGGTTGGATGCTGTCGTGTCTGCGTCTCGCTCCCCTCTCGTGCTGCGGGGTGTTACGGTTGCTGCGAGCACTGGAGACTGTCCAGATTTCTGGCTACTGCACATGTGCGAGCGCCGGAGACTAAGTCCTATCTTGGATCCATTGCACATGTGCGGGTGACATCATCGCTGACACGAGGTCACATGTCTCTGACACCTTCTATGCCGATTGGTCGCTGGTCATGTGCTTGTGACGCTTTGCTCGGTGATAGGCCAGCGTGACGTCACTCCTGTCGTTCTGGCAGCGGATTGGCTCTGGTGTCCTCCATCTTGGATGAGGCACAGAGTCTATATAAGACCCTGACGCACGCCGCACGGTGCTCAGTCCTCTTGGTTCATGCATATGAGTAGACGCTCTGTGCGCGTTCCTCTAGGCATTCCTCTGTCTATGCTAGGTGAGCGCTACCGGCAGGGTAGCGTTCTTATACCTTACAGCTTCGGCTGCTGTCCGTATCCTTACCTCTTAGGGGAGCGGACATAGGCAGGTGCCTGAGGCACATGGTCTGGCTGGGCCTTGTGATTCTACTCGTAGGTGGACGTTGCCGCTAGGGTAACGTTCCTTATGCTGCGTCTGGCAGTTGTTCGTATCCTCGCACACTAGGGGAGCGAACAGAGGTAGGAGCTTTGTGTGGCTTATGCTGCTGTCTGTCTCTTTTGCACCACTAGAAGAGCGGACCTAGGCAGGTGCCATATCTAGTGGTTCGTGTCCTCGCACACTAGTGGAGCGAACGCAGGTAGGAGCTTTGTGCGGCTTACGCTGCTGTCCCGTCTCCTGGCACCATTAGAGGAACGGACCTAGGTAGGTGCCATTTCACACTCACTGCTTTTGTCTCTGTGATTATTAACAGAGATCATTCCACACACCCTCCAAGTAAGGGAGGAATTGCCTTATTTACTAATTATATTCCTCTGTGAGTTTAACAGAGGTATTGCACTCTGCCATAGTCTGCAGCAGAGTCTTTGCACGGTGGACCCTGACTGTCTGATACTCCTTTTAGGTTTTATTATCAGACAGCCCCCTGTAACATTAGGACTGAGCCAAGGGTCTGGCAGTTATGGCAGAATATCAGCAGTTACACCGTTACATACAAGTACTTGAGTCACGGCTCAAGAGTATAGAGGATAAACCTCAGACCATGGTGACATCTGCACATGATCCTCGATTTGCTCTGCCAAACGGATATTCTGGCGATGCCAGATCATGTCGTGGTTTCATTAGTCAGTGTCAGATACACCTAGAGGTCAACTCTTCTCGCTTCTCTACGGAGAGGTCCAGAGTAGGCTTTATCATCTCCTTACTTCAGGACAAAGCCTTAGAATGGGCGACTCCCCTATGGGAGCGCTCTGATGTGGTTACTCTGAGACATCAAGACTTTCTTGATGCTCTTAAGGCGGCATTCATGGGTCCGCAGGTTACCCATGATGCGTCCCTGAGACTGTTAGACCTATCTCAGGGTTCGTTATCCACTAGTTCTTATGCCATTGCTTTTAGAACTCTGGTGGCAGAACTAGATTGGCCAGAGAAGGTGTTGATTCCTATCTTCTGGAGAGGGTTGGCAGGCTATGTCAAGGATGTCCTTGCTACTCGTGAGGTCCCTGCTTCTCTGGAGGACTTGATCACTGTAGCAACGAGGATCGATGTACGCCATAAGGAACGTAGACTCGAGGTCTCTTCCTCACGCCCTAAGCATCGGGCTATTCCAGTTGTTGAGGGTCCACTACCATCTTCCTCAGCATCTGAAACATCTCCCACTCCTATGGAGTTAGGTCATACGTCCTCCAGACTATGCAAGTCTGGTCCTCCTATATGTTACGTATGTCGTCAGGCTGGGCACTATGCCAACAAGTGTCCTAGTCGTCAGGGAAACTCCCTGGCCTAGTAACCATTAGAGGGGGGTTACTAGAGACATCTTCTGCACCCTCTAAGTGTAGCATCCCAGGTCAGCTCTCATTCTCTGAGAATACATGGCCTATTATGGCTTTTGTGGATTCCGGAGCTGACGGGACTTTTGTGTCCTCAGGATTTGTAAAGGGACACAATATTCCCTCTATCATGTTAGAGGCGCCTATTCCTGTCCGTGTTGTTAATGGAACTATGTTGTCTGACTCCATTACATTGAGGACAGTTCCCTTGCGCCTTTCCCTGTCTCAGGGTCACATAGAGGAGATTTCTTTTCTTGTTTTGCCTGAGGGTATAGACGACGTCCTTCTGGGTCTTCCATGGCTTCGGACTCATGCTCCTCACATTGACTGGGAGTCTGACAGCATTATTAGTTGGGGTTCGAAATGTCAGTCCCGATGTCTTCCCTTACCACCTAAGGTCGTTGCGGTTGCATCAACTGATCTCTCTCCCATACCTACACCCTATTTGGATTTCGCTGACGTGTTCTCCAAACAGGGTGCTGAGACTCTTTCACCTCATAGGCCTTATGACTGTGCTATAGACCTTATCCCAGGTTCGGTTCCACCTAAGGGCAGGGTTTACCCCTTGTCGATAGCTTAGTCGGAGGCCATGTCGACCTATATAAGAGAGAGTTTAGAGAAGGGGTTCATTCGTAAGTCTGTCTCTCCCGCGGGAGCTGGGTTTTTCTTTGTTCGGAAGAAAGAGGGTGATTTGCGTCCCTGCATAGATTACAGGGGTCTCAACGCAATCACAATAAAGAACAAATACCCATTACCTTTAATTTCGGAGCTCTTTGACAGACTGAGGGGAGCTCAAGTTTTTACGAAGTTGGATCTGCGGGGTGCGTATAACTTGGTACGAATTCGAGAGGGTGACGAATGGAAGACCGCTTTTAACACCCGAGACGGTCACTATGAATACCTCGTCATGCCTTTTGGGTTATGTAATGCACCCGCAGTATTTCAGGACTTCGTAAACGATGTGTTCAGGGATTTACTGTTATCCTCAGTAGTGGTGTATCTGGACGACATCCTGATTTTCTCTCCTGATCTGGAGACTCATCGTCAGGATGTCGTTCGTGTCCTTTCCCGTTTAAGGGAGCACTCATTGTTTGCTAAACTCGAGAAATGTGTATTCGAGCAGTCCTCATTGCCTTTTTTGGGTTACATTATCTCACAAGAGGGCCTGGCTATGGATCCTGCGAAGCTCTCTGCTGTCCTGGAATGGTCCGAACCTCATTCCTTGAAGGCGGTGCAACGCTTCTTAGGATTCATAAATTATTACCGGCAGTTCATACCCCATTTCTCCACTTTGGTGGCCCCTTTGGTGGCCTTGACTAAGAAAGGTGCTAATCCCAAAGCCTGGTCTACTGAGACATCTCAGGCTTTTGAGGCAGTAAAAAGACACTTTTCAACTGCTCCCGTTCTTCAAAGACCCGATGAGAGTAAGCCCTTCCTCTTAGAGGTTGATGCCTCTTCAGTGGGTGCTGGTGCGGTCTTGTATCAAAAGAACGGTGCAGGTAGAAAAAGGCCGTGTTTCTTCTTTGCTAAAACCTTTTCACCGGCAGAGAGAAACTATACCATTGGGGATAGGGAACTGCTCGCCTTGAGATTAGCCTTGGAGGAGTGGCGTCACTTGCTGGAAGGAGCGAAACATCCTTTCCAGGTCTATACAGACCATAAGAATCTGACGTACTTACAAACCGCTCAGCGTCTGAATCCTCGCCAAGCCCGCTGGTCCTTGTTTTTCTCCCGCTTTCACTTCTCCATCAACTATCTGTCTGGGAGTAAGAATAACAAGGCAGACGCCATGTCTCGCTCTATGCTTTCTACCCAGGAAGAGATTGACGAACCTCGTCTTATCCTTCCCTCCAGGGTTTTTCATACTCTCTCCCCTGTGACGTTAGACCAAATCCCACCGGGCAAGACCTTTGTTCCGCCTGATCGACAGAATGATATACTGTCATGGGCCCACACCTCAAAGGTGGGTGGGCATTTTGGTATTAGGCAGACACGAGAGTTACTGGAGAGGTGGTATTGTTGGCCACACTTAGCCAGCCACGTCAAGAGATATGTCGGTTCCTGCTACTCGTGTGCTCGCAACCGTCCATTACGGCAGAGACCGGCTGGGCTCTTGCATCCTTTACCAGTGCCAGATAGACCATGGGAGGTGGTAGGCATGGACTTTGTGGGTGATATTCCATGTTCACAGGGACATAGATTTGTGTGGGTCATTACGGACCATTTCTCCCGGATGGTTCATCTCGTACCGTTATCGAGAATCCCATCTTCCAGGGTACTAGCCAAACTATTCCTCAAGCATGTCTTTAGGCTTCACGGGATGCCAGATCGTATCATTTGTGATAGAGGCCCGCAATTTGCTTCCCGTTTCTGGCGAGATCTTTGTAGCCTTCTGCAAATTGAGTTGAATCTCTCTTCGGCATACCATCCGGAGACCAATGGTTTGGTTGAGCGTACCAATCAATCTATGATTATATACCTTCGACACTTTGTTGCTGAGAACCACGATAACTGGTCCTCCCTCCTACCCTGGGCAGAATTTGCCCTTAACAATTCGCTGGCTGAGGCCACTGGGCAGACACCGTTCGTACTCAATAATGGGCAACACCTCAGGGTACCGGTACCGTTTCCCGCTGCTGCACCTCCTCCTCTTGTGGCCGACTGGGCAACTAATGCCAGAGAGGTTTGGGATCGGACTCAAGAGTCGATCCAAACAGCTAAGGACCGTATGAAGACGGTGTCCGATCGGTTTCGTCGCCCGGCTCCTGTCTTTTCTCCGGGGGACTTTGTGTGGCTCTCTGCAAAACACGTGAGACTTAGAGTGAGCTCTGTCAAATTTGCTCCTCGCTTCCTGGGTCCTTATGAGGTTCTTCCACAGGTAAATCCTGTAGTCTACCAATTGAAGTTACCCGTCCATCTTAGGATCCATGACAAATTCCATGTTTCACTGCTAAAGCCGGCTATTTTACCTCACACTCGTGAAGTGCACTCTCCTGCCTCTGATTCCTCTCGCTCTAGCTATGAGGTACGAGCCATAGTTGGTTCTAAGATGGTTAGAGGGCGCAGGTTCTTCTTGATAGATTGGGAGGGCTATGGCCCGGAACATCGCTCTTGGGAGCCTGAGGAGGCTGTCCATGCTCCCGACTTAGTTGCCGATTACCTGCATCGCCGGGAGGGGGGCCCTTGAGGGGGAGGTACTGTTACGGTTGCTGTGGCACTGGAGTCTATGTCCAGATTTCTTGCTACTGCACATGTGCGAGCGCTGGAGTCTATGTCCAGATTTCTTGCTACTGCACATGTGCGAGCGCTGGAGACTAAGTCCTATCTTGGAGCCATTGCACATGTGCGGGTGACATCATCGCTGACACGAGTTCACATGTCTCTGACACCTTCTATGCCGATTGGTCGCTGGTCATGTGCTTGTGAAGCCTTGCTCGGTGATAGGCCAGCATGACGTCACTCCTGTCGTTCTGGCAGCGGATTGGCTCTGGTGTCCTCCATCTTGGATGAGGCACAGAGTCTATATAAGACCCTGACACACGCCGCATGGCGCTCAGTCCTCTTGGTTCATGCATAAGAGTAGACGCTCTGTGCACGTTCCTCTAGGCATTCCTCTGTCTATGCTAGGTGAGCGCTACCGGCAGGGTAGCGTTCTTATACCTTACAGCTTCGGCTGCTGTCCGTATCCTTACCTCTTAGGGGAGCGGACATAGGCAGGTGCCTGAGGCACATGGTCTGGCTGGGCCTTGTGGTTCGACTCGTAGGTGGACGTTGCCGCTAGGGTAACGTTCCTTATGCTGCGTCTGGCAGTTGTTCGTATCCTCGCACACTAGGGGAGCGAACATAGGTAGGAGCTTTGTGCGGCTTACGCTGCTGTCCGTCTCTTTTGCACCACTAGAAGAGCGGACCTAGGTAGGTGCCATTTCACACTCACTGCCTTTGTCTCTGTGATTATTAACAGAGATCATTCCACACACCCTCCAAGTAAGGGAGGAATTGCTTTACTTACTTATTATATCCTTCTGTGAGTTAACAGAGGTATTGCACTCTGCCATAGTCTGCAGCAAAGTCTTTGCACGGTGGACCCTGACTGTCTGATACTCCTTTAGGTTATCAGACAGCCCCCCGTAACACGGGGGTTAGTTTAGGGTTGGATGCTGTTGTGTCTGCGGCTCGCTCCCCTCTCGTGCTGCGGCTGTTAGTTTAGGGTTGGATGCTGTCGTGTCTGAGGCTCGCTCCCCTCTCGTGCTGCGGGGGTTAGTTTAGGGTTGGATGCTGTCGTGTCCGAGGCTCGCTCCCCTCTCGTGCTGCGGCTGTTAGTTTAGGGTTGGATGCTGTCGTGTCTGCGGCTCGCTCCCCTCTCGTGCTGCGGGGGTTAGTTTAGGGTTGGATGCTGTCGTGTCTGCGGCTCGCTCCCCTCTCGTGCTGCGGCTGTTAGTTTAGGGTTGGATGCTGTCGTGTCTGCGGCTCGCTCCCCTCTCGTGCTTTGGCTGTTAGTTTAGGGTTGGATGCTGTCGTGTCTGCGGCTCGCTCCCCTCTCGTGCTGCGGCTGTTAGTTTAGGGTTGGATGCTGTCGTGTCTGCGGCTCGCTCCCCTCTCGTGCTTTGGCTGTTAGTTTAGGGTTGGATGCTGTCGTGTCTGCGGCTCGCTCCCCTCTCGTGCTGCGGCTGTTAGTTTAGGGTTGGATGCTGTCGTGTCTGCGGCTCGCTCCCTTCTCGTGCTTTGGCTGTTAGTTTAGGGTTGGATGCTGTCGTGTCTGCGGCTCGCTCCCCTCTCGTGCTGCGGCTGTTAGTTTAGGGTTGGATGCTGTCGTGTCTGCGGCTCGCTCCCCTCTCGTGCTTTGGCTGTTAGTTTAGGGTTGGATGCTGTCGTGTCTGCGGCTCGCTCCCCTCTCGTGCTGCGGCTGTTAGTTTAGGGTTGGATGCTGTCGTGTCTGCGGCTCGCTCCCCTCTCGTGCTGCGGCTGTTAGTTTAGGGTTGGATGCTGTCGTGTCTGCGGCTCGCTCCCCTCTCGTGCTGCGGGGGTTAGTTTAGGGTTGGATGCTGTCGTGTCTGCGGCTCGCTGCTCTCTCGTGCTGTGGGGGTTAGTTTAGGGATAGCTGTCCTTTAACCTTGGCGCTGCTCCTGCCAGGAGAGGGGGCTCTGCAGCTCAGGATGGGGGGGGGGGTGTCACTGGCCGCCATTGTGCTGCAATGTACGAAGAAGGGAAGTTTCCTCCGCTCTATCGTCTTGCAGCAGCCAGACCCCCATGTGCAGTTATGGGGTTCGGTCAGGCAGCACGCGGGGTCTGCAGCCACTGCTCCCCCCATAACGAGGAGGGGACTGCGCTGATTTATGGGCGGTTGTTTGAATATATGACCGAATTAACAAGGTTGCAATTAGCCAGAGCTGCTCTTCACTGTCTCTCAAAGAGCACGACTGCATAAACAAAGAAAAGCAGCCGCCATTAAAGCGGAGGGGCCAAGTTTGGAAATGTTCCCTTGGATAGGATTGGCGAACCGCCAGCTGCTGGGCCCCAATGGTGTAGAGCGCTGTGCACTGACTGAGCAGAGCAGAGGTGTAAATCACTGGCCGCTCTGCGCCCTACCCCCCCCCCCCCCACCCCCGGCCGCTCTGCGCCCTTCACCTCGCACCGCTCTGCGCCCTTCCCCCGCTCCGCGCCCCCCCCCCCCGGCCGCTCTGCACTCTTCCCCCGCGCCACTATGCGCCCTTCACCCCGGCTGCTCTGCGCCCTTCCTCGCACCGCTCTGCGCTTTTCCCCTGGCCGCTCTGCACCCTTCACCCCGGCCGCTCTGCGCCCTTCCTCGCGCCGCTCTGCGCTTTTCCCCTGGCCGCTCTGCACCCTTCACCCCGGCCGCTCTGCGCTCTTCCTCGCGCCGCTCTGCACCCTTCACCCCGGCCGCTCTGCGCCCGTCCTCGCGCCGCTCTGCGCTTTTCCCCTGGCCGCTCTGCACCCTTCACCCCGGCCGCTCTGCGCTCTTCCTCGCGCCGCTCTGCGGCACAGCCCCGTTCTACAATTGGTGAGGGTCCCAGCAGTCGGGGCCTCCGGTGATTCGGCAGTTATCCCTCATCCTATGAAAACTTCCAGTAGTGTGGCAGCCTCTTGCACGTGCTGCGGTTACTGTGTGAGCGGCCGCAGGAAAGGCGATTTATTGCTAGACCATTTTTTGCTGTAAAAAGTTTGCCTTTTTAAGCCACGCCCATCTCTGCAGCCACGCCCCTTCATTGTTTAACACTGAATTAAACCCAGTAATAGTAATGTGCCCTGCTCCTCTCACAGCGGGCGTACTCCAGAGCGCTGGAGTGACACCTGATGACCCCCTGCGTCCAGAGGCGGATTATGATGAGGGCAATCTGGGCTACTGCCCGGGGCCCGATGCTCCAGGTGGCCCAAGGTTTGAACAGTAAATTGCCTCCATTATAATCCGCATGAAACATTTTTAAGCTGCTGGGTCCGCCCGCCCTGCAGCACATCGGCAGCACGGGGGCCGCCATCAGGGAATTACAAACGTGATTCCTGTAAAGGGCCCCGTGAGCAGAAGCCAGGAGGGGGTGGGGCCGCTGACAACACGGGCCCCTCTCATTTCATTCCTCTGCTCACCGGGCCCCAGGGGACAAGGCTGCCATCAGGGCAATGAGGGGCCCGGGTCACTCATAGAGAGCTGCCCTCTCTCTTCCTGGCTGCACTGATGTATGTGATTGGGGCAGAGCAGGGGAGCAAATGTACTGGATCAGAACAGAGGCTGAGAAGGTGAAGGACCTTGCCTGATCACATGACCGGTGACCTGGCAGGTTCTGTAGCTGCTGCAGCCTCCGTGCAGCTCCCAGTGTCTGCTCTCCTGCTCCGCACTGATCAGCAACTGCAAGAAGAGGTAATGCATAGTGTGTAAGGAGATGTGCCTGTTGTAGGGCTGTGTGTGTATGTGCAGGTAGTCTCTGTCTCTTTCCCTGCCTGGCAGTCTCTGTCTGTCTCTTTCCCTGCCTGGCAGTCTCTGTCTGTCTCTTTCCCTGCCTGGCAGTCTCTGTCTCTTTCCCTGCCTGGCAGTCTCTGTCTGACTCTTTCCCTGCCTGGCAGTCTCTGTCTGACTCTTTCCCTGCCTGGCAGTCTCTGTCTGTCTCGTTCCCTGCCTGGCAGTCTCTGTCTGTCTGTCTTTCCCTGGCTGGCAGTCTCTGTCTGACTGTCTTTCCCTGGCTGGCAGTCTCTGTCTGACTGTCTTTCCCTGGCTGGCAGTCTCTGTCTGACTGTCTTTCCCTGCCTGGCAGTCTCTGTCTGTCTGTCTTTCCCTGGCTGGCAGTCTCTGTCTGACTGTCTTTCCCTGCCTGGCAGTCTCTGTCTGACTGTCTTTCCCTGCCTGGCAGTCTCTGTCTGTCTGTCTTTCCCTGGCTGGCAGTCTCTGTCTGACTGTCTTTCCCTGGCTGGCAGTCTCTGTCTGACTGTCTTTCCCTGGCTGGCAGTCTCTGTCTGACTGTCTTTCCCTGCCTGGCAGTCTCTGTCTGTCTGTCTTTCCCTGGCTGGCAGTCTCTGTCTGACTGTCTTTCCCTGCCTGGCAGTCTCTGTCTGACTGTCTTTCCCTGGCTGGCAGTCTCTGTCTGTCTGTCTCTTTCCCTGGCTGGCAGTCTCTGTCTGACTGTCTTTCCCTGCCTGGCAGTCTCTGTCTGTCTCTTTCCCTGGCTGGCAGTCTCTGTCTGACTGTCTTTCCCTGCCTGGCAGTCTCTGTCTGACTGTCTTTCCCTGCCTGGCAGTCTCTGTCTGACTGTCTTTCCCTGCCTGGCAGTCTCTGTCTGTCTCTTTCCCTGCCTGGCAGTCTCTGTCTGTCTGTCTTTCCCTGGCTGGCAGTCTCTGTCTGTCTCTTTCCCTGGCTGGCAGTCTCTGTCTGACTGTCTTTCCCTGCCTGGCAGTCTCTGTCTGTCTCGTTCCCTGCCTGGCAGTCTCTGTCTGACTGTCTTTCCCTGCCTGGCAGTCTCTGTCTGTCTCTTTCCCTGCCTGGCAGTCTCTGTCTGTCTGTCTTTCCCTGCCTGGCAGTCTCTGTCTGTCTGTCTTTCCCTGGCTGGCAGTCTCTGTCTGACTGTCTTTCCCTGCCTGGCAGTCTCTGTCTGACTGTCTTTCCCTGGCTGGCAGTCTCTGTCTGTCTGTCTCTTTCCCTGGCTGGCAGTCTCTGTCTGACTGTCTTTCCCTGCCTGGCAGTCTCTGTCTGTCTCTTTCCCTGCCTGGCAGTCTCTGTCTGACTGTCTTTCCCTGCCTGGCAGTCTCTGTCTGTCTCTTTCCCTGCCTGGCAGTCTCTGTCTGTCTCTTTCCCTGCCTGGCAGTCTCTGTCTGTCTGTCTTTCCCTGGCTGGCAGTCTCTGTCTGACTGTCTTTCCCTGCCTGGCAGTCTCTGTCTGTCTGTCTGTCTTTCCCTGGCTGGCAGTCTCTGTCTGACTGTCTTTCCCTGGCTGGCAGTCTCTGTCTGACTGTCTTTCCCTGGCTGGCAGTCTCTGTCTGACTGTCTTTCCCTGCCTGGCAGTCTCTGTCTGTCTGTCTGTCTTTCCCTGCCTGGCAGTCTCTGTCTGTCTTTCCCTGGCTGGCAGTCTCTGTCTGACTGTCTTTCCCTCGCTGGCAGTCTCTGTCTGACTGTCTTTCCCTGGCTGGCAGTCTCTGTCTCTTTCCCTGGCTGGCAGTCTCTGTCTGACTGTCTTTCCCTGGCTGGCAGTCTCTGTCTGACTGTCTTTCCCTGCCTGGCAGTCTCTGTCTGACTGTCTTTCCCTGCCTGGCAGTCTCTGTCTGTCTCGTTCCCTGCCTGGCAGTCTCTGTCTGACTGTCTTTCCCTGCCTGGCAGTCTCTGTCTGTATTTTTCCCTGCCTGGCAGTCTCTGTCTGTCTGTCTTTCCCTGGCTGGCAGTCTCTGTCTGTCTCTTTCCCTGGCTGGCAGTCTCTGTCTGACTGTCTTTCCCTGCCTGGCAGTCTCTGTCTGTCTCGTTCCCTGCCTGGCAGTCTCTGTCTGACTGTCTTTCCCTGCCTGGCAGTCTCTGTCTGTCTCTTTCCCTGCCTGGCAGTCTCTGTCTGTCTGTCTTTCCCTGCCTGGCAGTCTCTGTCTGTCTGTCTTTCCCTGGCTGGCAGTCTCTGTCTGACTGTCTTTCCCTGCCTGGCAGTCTCTGTCTGACTGTCTTTCCCTGGCTGGCAGTCTCTGTCTGTCTGTCTCTTTCCCTGGCTGGCAGTCTCTGTCTGACTGTCTTTCCCTGCCTGGCAGTCTCTGTCTGTCTCTTTCCCTGCCTGGCAGTCTCTGTCTGACTGTCTTTCCCTGCCTGGCAGTCTCTGTCTGTCTCTTTCCCTGCCTGGCAGTCTCTGTCTGTCTCTTTCCCTGCCTGGCAGTCTCTGTCTGTCTGTCTTTCCCTGCCTGGCAGTCTCTGTCTGTCTGTCTGTCTTTCCCTGGCTGGCAGTCTCTGTCTGACTGTCTTTCCCTGGCTGGCAGTCTCTGTCTGACTGTCTTTCCCTGGCTGGCAGTCTCTGTCTGACTGTCTTTCCCTGGCTGGCAGTCTCTGTCTGACTGTCTTTCCCTGCCTGGCAGTCTCTGTCTGTCTGTCTGTCTTTCCCTGCCTGGCAGTCTCTGTCTGTCTTTCCCTGGCTGGCAGTCTCTGTCTGACTGTCTTTCCCTGGCTGGCAGTCTCTGTCTGACTGTCTTTCCCTGCCTGGCAGTCTCTGTCTGTCTGTCTGTCTTTCCCTGCCTGGCAGTCTCTGTCTGTCTTTCCCTGGCTGGCAGTCTCTGTCTGACTGTCTTTCCCTGGCTGGCAGTCTCTGTCTGACTGTCTTTCCCTGCCTGGCAGTCTCTGTCTGTCTGTCTGTCTTTCCCTGCCTGGCAGTCTCTGTCTGTCTTTCCCTGGCTGGCAGTCTCTGTCTGACTGTCTTTCCCTGGCTGGCAGTCTCTGTCTGACTGTCTTTCCCTGCCTGGCAGTCTCTGTCTGTCTGTCTGTCTTTCCCTGCCTGGCAGTCTCTGTCTGTCTTTCCCTCGCTGGCAGTCTCTGTCTGACTGTCTTTCCCTGGCTGGCAGTCTCTGTCTCTTTCCCTGGCTGGCAGTCTCTGTCTGACTGTCTTTCCCTGGCTGGCAGTCTCTGTCTGTCTCTTTCCCTGGCTGGCAGTCTCTGTCTGACTGTCTTTCCCTGCCTGGCAGTCTCTGTCTGTCTGTCTCTTTCCCTGCCTGGCAGTCTCTGTCTGTCTGTCTCTTTCCCTGCCTGGCAGTCTCTGTCTGTCTGTCTCTTTCCCTGCCTGGCAGTCTCTGTCTGTCTGTCTCTTTCCCTGCTTGGCAGTCTCTGTCTGTCTGTCTCTTTCCCTGCCTGGCAGTCTCTGTCTGTCTGTCTCTTTCCCTGCCTGGCAGTCTCTGTCTGTCTGTCTGTCTCTTTCCCTGCCTGGCAGTCTCTGTCTGTCTGACTGTCTTTCCCTGGCTGGCAGTCTCTGTCTGTCTGTCTCTTTCCCTGCCTGGCAGTCTCTGTCTGTCTGACTGTCTTTCCCTGCCTGGCAGTCTCTGTCTGTCTCTTTCCCTGCCTCAAAATGCTGTGGAGAGAAAAGCGCACATAGGGTCTTATCTGGCAAACAATGCAGGCTTAGAAAATGAAAACAGGTGCTCACCTATGGAAGTTGTGACAGGCACAACTCCTATGTATGCAGTAAATGGTCAAGCAGCAGCCCCGATGATGCAACAGGGAATCATGAATGGATAAGAAAGTCAGGTTTAACACTGCGCTAAATCCATGAAGCCAAACGATGTGATGAATTCTTTGCTATATTTTCTTTATTTAGGCCAAGTCTACATGTTTCAAAGGCATGTCCGCCTTCTTCATCAGGACAAAGGAAAAAAGGAAAAAAAGGAAAAAAAAATCATGCTGTTTTTTCCTTTGTCCTGATGAAGAAGGCGGACATGCCTTTGAAACATGTAGACTTGGCCTAAATAAAGAAAATATAGCAAAGAATTCATCACATCGTTTGGCTTCATGGTTTTAGCGCAGTGTTAAACCCGACTTTCTTATCCATTCATGATTCCCTCTTTCCCTGCCTGGCAGTCTCTGTCTGTCTGTCTCTTTCCCTGGCTGGCAGTCTCTGTCTGTCTGTCTCTTTCCCTGCCTGGCAGTCTCTGTCTGTCTGTCTCTTTCCCTGCCTGGCAGTCTCTGTCTGTCTCTTTCCCTGGCTGGCAGTCTCTGTCTGTCTGTCTGTCTCTTTCCCTGCCTGGCAGTCTCTGTCTGTCTCTTTCCCTGGCTGGCAGTCTCTGTCTGTCTCTTTCCCTGTCTCTCTTCGTTTCTCCACCAATATCCTATTACCTCACACATAAGCTTTTTATACTAATAATGTCCTTTCGTTTCCTATAGCAACCAATCAGAGCTCTTATAAATGACCTGTGGCTATCAGCTCCAATGACTTTTAGGCTTTGTTCACACACTGCGTTTTTTTACCTGCGTTTTTGGTGCGTTTTTGCTGCATAAATTTCTTGAGAAATTCTTGTAACCTTTCTGCAGACATTCCCCAGCAAAACCTATGGGGAAAAAAATTAGCTGTGCGCACGCTGCGTTTTTTTCTTAAGAAAATCTACTGAAAGAATTTTCTTAAGAAATAGAATGAGCAGTCACTTCTTTTCTGCAGCTAACTGCATTAATTACCATAGATAATGGCACAATAACGCAGAGAGCAACCAGCGGTAAAAACGCACCAAAAACGCACCAAATCGTGGTACAGGTGCGTTTTTGATTCCTTCACTCAAGAAATTTCTTAAGAAAAATCCTTTTTCTAGTATGCACATAGCCGTAATGTAAGGACGTTTGTTGGTGAATAACTGCAAAGCGCGGGGTTAAATTTTTCCCTCCAAACATAGTCTATGACGTTCCCTGAGTCACATGGGGCGTCTGTGCAAAATATCATGATTGTAAATGAGACGGTGCGGATTCCTTTAGCGGACATCACACACACAGCTTTATATATATATATACACACACACATGCATATGGCTGATGACTCTGGGGCTCGTCACTTCGATGCCCTGAAAAACGGTGCATGCAGCTTTTTTTGGGCTGTCAAAATGATGACTAGCGGTTAATGTTTGGTGAGAACTGTTTGCAGAATTGGAGATTCCGAGAGTGAAGGTGGACTGTGGAAGGTTCGAGGGAGGATAAGAGCTCACCCGGTAAATGCATCACCGGGGACCTTCCTCTGGGGGACGGTGCAGGGAGGTCGGCTCCGTGATCAAAGAGGCAAAGTCCGGCAATAGAAAAAACTTGTTTCCAGGCTCACGTGCAAGAAATAAGGTTCAGCACAGTAAAAGAGACGTCCGGCACCACCAAATCACATATAAAACTCCACAATATATGGAAATAGCCCGACCATATAGAAAATATTCCAACCTCTCACCGTAAGGTCACATAAGGCCGGGGCCACACGGGCACTACTGCGATGCTCACATGAGACTCTGCTCACCCTGGCAGCACAGCAGGAGCCGAGTGTCATGCGAGTGTGCCTGCGTCTGAGGTCCGACCCTGCGAGCGGTCCTCAGCTGCGGAGGGTGGGCCGGCACAGAGGAGGGATTTCTCTCCCTCTCTCCTCTGTAGCCGGCTATTGTGATTCTTGCTCTGCACGCGCAGTACACCAGTGTACCGCCAGTGCAGTGCGATTTTTCTCTCGCCCCATTCACTTGCATGGGTGCGAGAGAAGAGTCTCGCCTTACAGTCGTAGCATGCTGCGATTGTTTTCTCGTTCCGATTAAGGCTGAGAAAATAATCACTCATGTACTGACACACAGGCTAATATTGGTCCGAGTGGAATGCGATGTTTTCTCGCACTCCACTCGCACCGATTTTCTCGCCGTGTGGCTTAGGCCTAAGATTGTGCTCAACAAAGGAGATAAGAAATAAGTAGAACACTAGAAGTCCCAGAGAGGGGCATTTAACATTTCTACCATTGGAACCCTATGGAGCTCGAAATTCCTGGGACTTCTTGTGTTAAAGGGGTTATCCGGCTTATTTTGACTTTTTTTTTATTATCCTATTGGGCTACATTGGGGCAGGTAAGTAGATAGAGACCACTTACCTGCCCCGCTGTCAGCCCCTCTCCCCCGGCTCAGAGTGGTCATGTGACCGCTCCTGCCGCGATTTTGCTGCTTCCGGTCATTTCATGTCAACATGGGCAGGACTATGTTAATATGCAAATCTGGGAACAGCTTGTTGCCACCCTGTTGGGCGGGTACAGTGCATGAGTCCCCTCCCCCCTTCCCTGCACCCTCCCACACATTCTCCCGCACCCTGTACTCTCCCCGCCCACGGTGTCACCGCCAGCACCGGGCCCCCTGCTTACAGTGCTTAGGATAGTAGGAGTGCCCGTGCAGTCTGTGTCCCGCAGCTGCTCGCACTGCAGTGTATCAGCAGCTTCTCACAGTGCGTGCAGCCGCAGGGATGACGAGCACTGCCGTCAGGAGATTAGATGAGATCATTACCTGCAGTGACGATCTCCTGCTCTCCTGACGTCAGTGCTGTCACTGACTTCTATGCCTGCCGCGTTCTCACGTCACGTCTGTCATGATGTATTTTACCTTCTCACTGTATTTGCTGTAATACTATGTCAGGATGTGATGTCACTTTCCTTTGGTTGTACTTACTGAACACTTTGAAATGTCTTGGGATGTAAGTAACCATACCTTCCCCCCATCTCCTGTGTCTCTGGGCCCATAATGCAATTATCTCTTGTCCACACAGCCAGGGGAACTTCTCATTGTTTCGTAAGCAGTGGATAACGCCAACTACACAAACCTGTAGACATCTCGGAGCCAACCTTCTAGAATCTTCTAGTGGGCCCAACCATTGCATAGACCCCTACCCTTGAGGGGCGGGCCCACGAGCTCAAACAATTCACTCCTGTTTCTAAATGCAGTTGGGAGTTGAGTTTTTGAAGAGGAAGGGAGCGAGATCTGAATCTGCGGACAGACCTCGCCGTCCAGTGGATTGTGTGGGATTTCTGGGACTCTGAAAAGGACTATTACGTTGTGATCTGGCACTTTGGATTATCGGGAGGTGCCCCCGAATCTGTTTTATTTGGACTTGTCGTGTGCTGTTCCTGTATTCCTGTTAGTAAACCTGTTGGATCATCCTCGGCCTGTTGTCTCTCTTTGCTCTGATGTACACCCCGTCACAAACTGGTGGCAGCAGCGGGATCAGAGCAGAAGAAATGGAGGACAACAGCCAATCGACGTCTGAAACCAGAACCTCAGGATACAGGAACTGGACTGTGGCGAGTCTACAAACAAAGGCCCGTGAATTAGGTGTCGGCTACAAAGGACTCTCTAAGGAGCAACTAATTGAGGCATTGGAACACGCTTGCCTGCAAGATGGCACCGAGGAACAATTTCCACAGCAAGGGGAGCAAAGACGGGAGCCGGAGGTGAATACCCAAAAAAGTCAATGGGTTGTGTGGTACAAGGAAAAGATGGCACTGCTTGGAGATGAGGCCACCATAGAAGATAAGAGGGAGGCCATGCGTGGAGCTGAAGAGAAGGAGCGCAGGATGGAGGAGATGGCATTGCTGGATAAGCAGCTCGCTGTGGAAGCCGCGAGAGGTTCCAGACAGACTGTAACCCCAGCACCCATCATGAGGGAACTTCCCAGAGTGTCCCGCAAAGACTTCAAGCAGTTTAATGAGGCTGCTGGTGACATTGAGGGCTTCTTCCAGGACTTTGAGCATCAGTGTCGATTAATGGAAGTCCCAGAAAGGGAGCGCGTCCGGCATCTGGTTGGGCTCTTAGAGGGTGGAGCTGCTGCAGCCTATAGAGCTATGGACCCTCGGTGGAACTGTGAGTATGCGGATATTAAACAGACTATTCTAGAACATTATGCTGTAACGCCAGACACTTACAGGACTCAGTTCCGTACTCTAGCATGTGATGAGGAAGTGTCCTTCAAGATGTATGCCCACAAACTCAAACATCTGTGGCATCGTTGGTTGGAGGCAGAGGAGGCCTTAACCTTGGAGACCGTCCTCCAGGTCCTCCTAAAAGAGCAGTTTTACTTCAAGTGCCCCGCTGAGATCCGGGAATGGGTGCGTGAAAGGAGACCAGCCACTGTGGAGGAAGCTGCAGCTATAGCTGATGAGGCTCTCACCATCAAGCCTCAGTGGAAAAAACTACTACCCAGTGAGAAAAAAAACACCAACCCCCCCAACGCTGGTGGCCCCTGGTCCTTCTGGCCCCAATGTTCACCATCACCCTAGACCGTCAACTCATGGGGACCTTCGTGTGACTGTGCCTCGCATTACTCATGCTCCACCTTTGGGAATACGACGCGGAGGAAGAATCCCAGAGCGCAGATGTTATGGATGTGGGCAGCCTGGGCACATGCAATTCCAATGTCCAGGTGTTCGTAGACAGAACAGCTACAGACCGCCTTTGCCTGTTCATTACCTACAGACACCTTCACCAGGAGAAGAGCTGGATTCTGTGCCTGATGACTTGCCAAGTGACTCAGATATCCTGGCTCCCCTACCCGGAGTCTATGGGGTGCGAGCTCCAGCCACCTGTTCTTCTGATCTTCAGGACAAACATCTACAGGAGGTCGTGCTGGATGGCCAAAAAGTTGTTGGCTTCCGTGACACTGGGGCTTTCCTCACCATAGCCGATCCCCGAGTAATTCAACCACAAGCAATTCAAAAGGGACCAGGAATTGCCATTGAACTGGCAGGAGGTACCCAGAGATATATTCCAAGAGCGAGTGTGACCCTGGATTATGGCTTTGGGGCAAAACAATGTGTGGTCGGTGTGATGAGCGGCCTCCCTGCAGACGTTCTTCTAGGAAATGATGTGGGGAATCTTCATTGCCACTTTGTCGGTGCGGTAACCAGAAGTCAAGCCAAGAGAGCAGCCCATGTGGACGTGTACAACCCATCCATGGAACTGAGGCCACCAGAACTGCCATTACAGCCGGTGAGTGATTCTTCTTGTGGGGATAATATGAATGTTACTTGGGATAAAGTTCAGTTTAGACAAGAAGTAGAGACTGACCCCACCCTTGCTAGTTTTAGAACTCGGGCTGAAATAGGGCAGCTAGGGGAAAATGGAGAAAGAATTATCAGAGAAAATGGACTTCTGTATCGGGTTGCCAATGCCGACTCCCTAGATAAGCCCTGGACTTATAGCAAACAGCTGATTGTTCCTCAGAAGTACAGAATTCCCCTATTACACCTGGCTCATGACATTCCTACGGCTGGCCATCAAGGCAAAACCCGCACCGAGAGACGATTGACTCAAACTTTTTATTGGCCGGGGATTTCCCAAGCAGTGGCGCATTTCTGCCGAACTTGTGACATATGTCAGCGTAGAGGGCGACCCGGAGATCACCCAAAGGCACCCCTGCAACCGCTCCCTATAATAGAAGAACCCTTTCAAAGAGTAGCTGTTGATATCATTGGACCTCTGGCTAAACCAAGTAAATCTGGAAAGCAGTACATTCTCACTGTTGTGGACTACGCCACCCGATATCCAGAAGCCGTGGCCTTGTCAAGTATCTCTGCAGCCAAGGTGGCCGAGGCCTTGGTTATTATTTTTACCAGAGTAGGATTCCCCAGTGAGATCTTGTCGGACCAAGGCTCCCAGTTTATGTCAGAGTTGGTCCAGTGTCTGTGGCGCACCTGTGGAGTACGAGCGATCCGAACGACCCCGTATCATCCCCAAACAAATGGACTTTGTGTACGATTCAACGGCACTCTGAAGAATATGCTGAGGGCCTTCACGGACCGAGATTCAGACTGGGAGAAGTACCTACCCCATCTCTTGTTTGCCTATCGGGAAGTTCCCCAGGAGTCCACTGGGTTCTCCCCCTTTGAACTACTCTATGGAAGAAAGGTCCGAGGACCCTTAACCCTGCTCAAGGAATACTGGGAGGGGCAAGTTGAAGATACAGGAACCCCTGTTGTCCCTTATGTCCTAAAGCTGCGAGAAACCTTGGCCCAACTTGCTAGTTTTGCACAGAGTCATTTGCGTATGGCTCAAACCAGACAGAAGACATGGTATGACCGTAACGCACGCTATCGGGAGTTTGTAGAAGGACAACAAGTCTTAATGATTGTTCCCCATCGGCAGAATAAACTGCAGACCACATGGGAGGGTCCCTTCCGGGTTCTCAGAAAACTGAATGATACCAATTACCTTCTTGCTTTAGATGATCAGGGGCTAAGGCAAAAGACTGTCCATGTGAATATGATTAAGGAGTACCATGACCGGAACATTCCAATGATAGCAAGCTGTCGGTTGGCTTCAGAAGATGGTCAAGAGGATGAGGACTCTCTACCTGATCTCGTGGAAGCAGCGAGAGCCCCATCCGTCACAACGTCTCGTGGGCGGCCCGAGACTCTCACTAGCGGTGACGTCACGGGCTCTCGCGATACTGCTGAGAACGCGGCGGGCATACAAGTCAGTGACGGCGCTGACGTCAGGAGAGCAGGAGATCATCACTGCAGGTAATGATCTCATCTAATCTCCTGACGGCAGCGCTTGTTATCCCCTGCAGTGACCTGGGCTGACCTATTGATGTTAGCTCAGGTCACTGCACTACTCTCCCAGCCAATGGGGAATGTTCTGTTCTTCATTAACTGGGATAGTGACTATGGTATGGATGTCGTGGGACCCCCTTATTGGATTACGCCGGACCCTGATTTTATTGTTCTTTTCAATAAATTGGTGAAAAAGGGAATGTTTTGGGGAGTGTTTTTTCAAAGAAAACTTTTTTTGTCTATTTTTTTTTTTTTTTTTATTACTGACTGGGTTGGTGATGTCGGGTATCTGATAGACGCGTGACATCACCAACTGCTGGGCTTGATGCCAGGTGACATTACACATCTGGTATCAACCCCATATATTACCCCGTTTGCCACCGCACCAGGGCAATGGGATGAGTTGGGGCGAAGCGCCAGGATTGGCACGTCTAATGGATGCGCCACTTCTGGGGCGGCTGTAGCCTGTTATTTTTAGGCTGGGGAGTGTCCAATAACAGTGGACCTCCCTAGTCTGAGAATACCAGACCACAGCTGTCCGTTTTACCTTGGCTGGTGATCCAATTTGGGGGGACCCCCACGTTTTTTGTTTTAAATTATTTATATAATTATATATACTGGCTACAAAAGATGGGGGGGACCCCACGTTATTTATTTTTTTTTTTTAATTATTTATTTTTTTGGCTAATTACATGGCTAAGCACCCTTTAGTGCCACATGAAAGTCACTAAAGGGTGCCAGCTTAGAATATGCAGGGGGGTGGGACATTATATAGGTCTTTCTCATCTATCTATCAATCAATCTATCAATCCTATTCATTCATCCGTCTATCTCTCTGTCTTTATATCTATCTATCCATCTCTATATCTACTCATCTATTTATCTTTCTTGCTGCTTTTGTTTTTTCCGGTCCGCAAAAAAAAAAAACGGAAGGCACACGGATGCATCTATGAAAAAAAACGGACCATTTTTTGTGGACCGCAAAAAAAGGAACGGTCATGTGAATGTAGCCTACATATGTTCCCTATGGGGGTAGGGGTCTGTACAGAACGATAGTGGGCGGGGGGTCGGTACAGAGCGCCGTTTGTGTGTGTGTGTTGGGGGGGGTGTTGCAGAGCCTGATGTGTGTGTCAGGCGCAGAGCCCGATGTGGGGCTGTTATTTCCAATGCTAGAGTGATAACAGGTCAGGTGCTGGGGCAGAATACTGACAGGGAATGTGTGTGCAAGGGGTGGGCAGGGGGCGAGCCTGGACAGTGAGGCCGGGCAGGGGGCGAGCCTGGACAGTGAGGCCGGGCAGGGGGCGAGGCTGGACAGTGAGGGCAGGCAGGGGGCGAGCCTGGACACTGAGGGTGGGCAGGGGGCGAGGCTGGACACTGAGGGTGGGCAGGGGGGGAGCCTGGACACTGAGGCTGGGCAGGGGGCGAGGCTGGACACTGAGGGTGGGCAGGGGGCGAGCCTGGACACTGAGGCTGGGCAGGGGGCGAGCCTGGACACTGAGGCTGGGCAGGGGGCGAGCCTGGACACTGAGGCCGGGCAGGGGGCGAGCCTGGACACTGAGGGTGGGCAGGGGGGGAGCCTGGACACTGAGGGTGGGCAGGGGGGGAGCCTGGACACTGAGGCTGGGCAGGGGGCGAGCCTGGACACTGAGGCTGGGCAGGGGGCGAGCCTGGACACTGAGGCTGGGCAGGGGGCGAGCCTGGACACTGAGGCTGGGCAGGGGGCGAGCCTGGACACTGAGGCTGGGCAGGGGGCGAGCCTGGACACTGAGACTGGGCAGGGGGCGAGCCTGGACACTGAGACTGGGCAGGGGGCGAGCCTGGACACTGAGGGTGGGCAGGGGGGGAGCCTGGACACTGAGGCTGGGCAGGGGGCGAGCCTGGACACTGAGGGTGGGTAGGGGGGGAGCCTGGACACTGAGGGTGGGCAGGGGGCGAGCCTGGACACTGAGGCTGGGCAGGGGGCGAGCCTGGACACTGAGGCCGGGCAGGGGGCGAGCCTGGACACTGAGGCCGGGCAGGGGGCGAGCCTGGACACTGAGGCCGGGCAGGGGGCGAGCCTGGACACTGAGGCCGGGCAGGGGGCGAGCATGGACACTGAGGCCGGGCAGGGGGCGAGCCTGGACACTGAGGCCGGGCAGGGGGCGAGCCTGGACACTGAGGGTGGGCAGGGGGCGAGCCTGGACACTGAGGCTGGGCAGTGCCAGCTGTGACTGGGAGGTTTAGCACAGGAAGTTATGTTTGCTGGAGCTGAATGTAAACACGGAGCTGCAGAGAATACAGGGATAATTCAAGAGGAACAAAAGTTAGAAAACAAAAAATAACAATGTAGGGGTGATTTATATAACAATACAGCACAGATAAACTCAAAAATTTTTGGTGAGCTAATGTCGGACAACTCCTTTAAACAATTTTTAGGCTGTGTGCACACGTTGCGTTTTTTACCGCGGAAACGATGCGTTTTGAACCGCAGCGTTTCAGTGGCAAATTGCATGCGTTCAGCTTTCCCAGCAAAGTGTATGGGAAAGCTGAAAAATCAGTGCACACGCTGCGTTTCTTTCCGCAGCGTTTTGGATGCCAAAAATCGGTGCGGAAAGAAAAGCAGCATGTCACTTCTTTTGTGCGTTGTGGCTGCGTTCTCTCCCCCATTGAAATCAATGATGCGGGTCAGAACGCAGCTACACCGCATGGACCTGCTTTTTTGTTGCGGTCCGCGGGCTTTGTCGGCACGCCAGAACGCAGGCATTTACCTGGAAGTGAGGTCAAGAGGTTTCCTGTTGACCTCACTTCCTGGCAAAGCCCCCGGTGTCGCCAAAGTGCCCGCCCCGACCCCCCCCCCCCCCTCCCGAAAATCCAACATGGCCGCGCGCACAGTAGCGCACCGGCCGCCCTGCTCCTATGATTTCTGTCGCATGTGCAATAACACATGCGACAGAAAAATGCCCCCCAGGCCCTGCCCGGTCACCCCCTATTCCCCCGGTATTCCCACTTACGTGTCCGGTCGCAGCGCTGATCCCCCGCGGCCTCCTCCTTCACGGCAGACGTCGGCCGGTCACATGTTCCGAGCAGCTGACAGCCAGCACTGTGTTCAGAGAGCTGTGCTGGCTGCTCGCACTCTGCAGCTGTGACCCGGGGAGAGTGGGTGCAGATTTTTGCACCCACTCTCCTCAAATGGAGGGTCTGCCCTCCTAGAAAATGGGGGATACGTTCCCTGAACGTGCCCCCATATTCTAGAAGGTCCAGAGCCGACGTGGGACATCCAAATGGATTTCTGCGGACCCATTTTTTTGATTAAATTGGAGAACAAGGGAATGATTTGGGGAGTGTTTTTTCTAATAAAAAAATTTTTGTTGTCTTTTTTTGCTTTTGTTTACTGTCAATTAGTTATGTCGGGTGTCTGATAGACGCCGTGACATCACTAATTGCTGGGCTTGATACCAGGTGACATTACACATCTGGTATCAACCCCATTTATTACCCCGTTAGCCAACGCACCATGGCGCGGGATGAGTTGGGGCGAAGCGCCAGGATTGGCGCATCTAATGGATGCGCCACTTCTGGGGCGGCTGTGGCCTGCTATTTTTAGGCTGGGAAGAGTCCAATAACCATGGCTCTTCCCACCCTGAGAATACCAGACCTCAGCTGTCAGCTTCACCTTGGCTGGTGATCTAATTTGGGGGGACCCCATGTTATTTTTTTTTTATTATTTTTATTTATAAATAAAAAAAAAAACAACCTGGGGAGCCCTCCAAATTGATCACCAGACAAGATGAAGCTACCAGCTGTGGTTTGCAGGCTACAGCTGTCTGCTTTAACCTGACTGGCTATCAAAAATAGGGGGGACCCCACGCCATTTTTTTTTTTGTTTTTGTGATAAAAACTAGGCTAGGCACCCTTTAGTGCCACGTGAAAGGTACTAAAGGTGCCAGCTTAGAATATGCAGGGGGGGTGGGACATTATATATATATTTGACCTCCATTGACGCTTTTTAGGCTGGATGCCCACAATCGGGGTTTGCAGCGTTTTGGGCGCAGATTGTTTTCCCTGCGTCCATGACGCTGCGTTGTGCAGTAGAAGCACAGTGGAAGGATTTTTAGAAATCTCATGCCCACTGTGCTTCTTTTCTCCGCAGCATAAACCGACCGGTGGCGCAGCTTCCCGAGCCTCAGCATGTCAATTTATGCTGCGTAGATGAGTGTTCTCTGCAGGTAGCATAGAGCTCCACAGCAGCCTGAACCCAAATCGTGGGTATGGGCAGCTGCGTTCTCCCATGGGAAACACTCACATCTCTGCAGGAAGGCTGACACTGGGTACTAGACGCCGTGTCGCTGGATCATGGCCACATAGCCCAACAGTGAGAATATTGTTGCTACAGCTACATTTTGGGGGAAGTAGCTGTGGATTCAAAATGATTAATATACTCCTGAATAAAATCCTTGAGGGGTGCAGATTCCAAAATGGGGTCACTTGTGGGGGTTTTCTGACGTATAGGTACCCAAGTCTTAAAAAACGCATGAAAAACGCATTAAAAACGCATGCAAAACGCATGCATTTTCGATGCGTTGTTTCTCAAAAAGCATTGTTTACTATTCTCCCCTCTGCCAGAGGGTGCGTTTTTTTCCGCGCGGAAAAAAAAAAGCAACGTGTGCACATACCCTTATTCCGTAATTTGTGCAAATGTACAGGATATGTCTAAGACCAAGAACCTCTTGTAGGTTTGGAATGTGTAAGCCATTGATTTATACTTCGTGGATGTCCATCCAACCTACTGTTGGTTTTAACCTGATAGAATAAAATTGGTTTTTAACCTTATTTCTTGGACGTCATGCTGGAAACAACTTTTTTCTATTGCTGAAGGTTCGAGGAGTAGAGGCGGAGATGTGGTGGAGGCAGAATCTGAATGGGCCCGAAGATTTTGGCAGTATGGGGCCCTGAAATTCCTGTTGGCGGCCCTGGGCAGGACGTACTAGCAACATGCAGGGTGCGGCGCAGCTGAGGGAGTCCTGCCCACCTGTCTGCCTAAGAGGAGCGTCCTCTGTAATGGTGACGGCAGACTGCGTTGGTGCAGGTTATGTTGGAGTCCAGCAGCCTGAAGAGTGGAGACGGACCGGTGACCTGTTCTGTGGACGTGCCTGCCGACCTGTTCACTAGCAGCAGACAACGGCGGCACACTATGTAAAAGGGGGGGACAAGGGTGTCCTCTATCGAAGAGTTCTGGGGCATCTGATGTATGTAGTTTCATTCCTCCATTCCCAATCCATACACTGTGTATGTATAGATGGTTTAACGCCTCAGCACTCTGTGCCCCATTGGCCCTCCCTCCATCTTGGATATTTCCAATGTCTTCCTCCACATACTGTGTGTGCCCCTTCATCAGGATATTCTGCATGTATCATGATGTATGTAGTGGATATAATGGAGGGGCACACAGTGTACAGGCCGGGGACATCTGCCCACACCAATCCCATACACTCCATATATATTTTCACTACTACAATAAGGCCGTGTGCACACATTGAGTATTTGATGATGAATTTTTTACAAATACGGAGGTAAAAGACTCACCAAACACTCAGTGTCCACATGCTCAGTATTACAGGCTTTGATACCTTAGGATTTGTTAGGCTATGTTCACATGGGGTTTTTTCATTATTTTTTCATTGGTTTAATGTTAATACATGCTAATAACAAGATGCAGCTTTTGCTCAGATTTCGCTGCAGAAAAAAACTCACTGTGTAAACATAGGCTAAGGCCTCGTGCACATGGTCAGTATTGGTGAGTATTTACCTCAGTATGTGTAAGGCCTCGTGCACATGGTCAGTATTGGTGAGTTATTACCTCAGTATGTGTAAGGCCTCGTGCACATGGTCAGTATTGGAGAGTATTTACCTCAGTATGTGTAAGGTCTCGTGCACATGGTCAGTATTGGTGATTATTTACCTCAGTATTTGTAAGGCCTCGTGCACATGGTCAGTATTGGTGAGTTATTACCTCAGTATGTGTAAGGCCTCGTGCACATGGTCAGTATTGGTGAGTTATTACCTCAGTATGTGTAAGGTCTCGTGCACATGGTCAGTATTGGAGAGTATTTACCTCAGTATGTGTAAGGCCTCGTGCACATGGTCAGTATTGGTGAGTATTTACCTCAGTATGTGTAAGGTCTCGTGCACATGGTCAGTATTGGGGAGTTATTACCTCAGTATGTGTAAGGCCTCGTGCACATGGTCAGTATTGGTGAGTATTTACCTCAGTATGTGTAAGGCCTCGTGCACATGGTCAGTATTGGTGAGTATTTTACCTCAGTATGTGTAAGGCCTCGTGCACATGGTCAGTATTGGTGAGTTATTACCTCAGTATGTGTAAGGCCTCGTGCACATGGTCAGTATTGGTGAGTATTTACCTCAGTATGTGTAAGGCCTCGTGCACATGGTCAGTATTGGTGAGTATTTACCTCACTATGTGTAAGGCCTCGTGCACATGGTCAGTATTGGGGAGTTATTACCTCAGTATGTGTGAGGCCTCGTGCACATGGTCAGTATTGGTGAGTTATTACCTCAGTATGTGTAAGGCCTCGTGCACATGGTCAGTATTGGTGAGTATTTACCTCAGTATGTGTAAGGCCTCGTGCACATGGTCAGTATTGGTGAGTATTTACCTCAGTATGTGTAAGGCCTCGTGCACATGGTCAGTATTGGTGAGTATTTACCTCAGTATGTGTAAGGCCTCGTGCACATGGTCAGTATTGGGGCGTTATTACCTCAGTATGTGCAAGGCCTCGTGCACATGGTCAGTATTGGTGAGTATTTACCTCACTATGTGTAAGGCCTCGTGCACATGGTCAGTATTGGTGAGTATTTACCTCAGTATGTGTGAGGCCTCGTGCACATGGTCAGTATTGGTGAGTTATTACCTCAGTATGTGTAAGGCCTCGTGCACATGGTCAGTATTGGTGAGTATTTACCTCAGTATGTGTAAGGCCTCGTGCACATGGTCAGTATTGGTGAGTATTTACCTCAGTATGTGTAAGGCCTCGTGCACATGGTCAGTATTGGTGAGTATTTACCTCAGTATGTGTAAGGCCTCGTGCACATGTTCAGTATTGGTGAGTTGTTACCTCAGTATGTGTAAGGCCTCGTGCACATGGTCAGTATTGGGGAGTTATTACCTCAGCATGTGTAAGGCCTCGTGCACATGGTCAGTATTGGTGAGTATTTTACCTCAGTATGTGTAAGGCCTCGTGCACATGGTCAGTATTGGTGAGTTATTACCTCAGTATGTGTAAGGCCTCGTGCACATGGTCAGTATTGGTGAGTATTTACCTCACTATGTGTAAGGCCTCGTGCACATGGTCAGTATTGGGGAGTTATTACCTCAGCATGTGTAAGGCCTCGTGCACATGGTCAGTATTGGTGAGTATTTTACCTCAGTATGTGTAAGGCCTCGTGCACATGGTCAGTATTGGTGAGTTATTACCTCAGTATGTGTAAGGCCTCGTGCACATGGTCAGTATTGGTGAGTATTTACCTCACTATGTGTAAGGCCTCGTGCACATGGTCAGTATTGGGGAGTTATTACCTCAGTATGTGTAAGGCCTCGTGCACATGGTTAGTATTGGTGAGAATTTACCTCAGTATGTGTAAGGCCTCGTGCACATGGTCAGTATTGGTGAGTATTTACCTCAGTATGTGTAAGGCCTCGTGCACATGGTCAGTATTGGTGAGTATTTACCTCAGTATGTGTAAGGCCTCGTGCACATGGTCAGTATTGGTGAGTATTTACCTCAGTATGTGTAAGGCCTCGTGCACATGGTCAGTATTGGTGAGTATTTTACCTCAGTATGTGTAAGGTCTTGTGCACATGGTCAGTATTGGTGAGTATTTACCTCAGTATGTGTAAGGCCTCGTGCACATGGTCAGTATTGGTGAGTATTTTACCTCAGTATGTGTAAGGCCTCGTGCACATGGTCAGTATTGGTGAGTTATTACCTCAGTATGTGTAAGGCCTCGTGCACATGGTCAGTATTGGTGAGTTATTACCTCAGTATGTGTAAGGCCTCGTGCACATGTTCAGTATTGGTGAGTTATTACCTCAGTATGTGTAAGGTCTCGTGCACATGGTCAGTATTGGTGAGTTATTACCTCAGTATGTGTAAGGGTATGTGCGCACGTTGCGTACTAGCCCAGCACCGTAAAAGGTGCGCTTCAGAGCGCAGCTGAAAAGCTCCGTTCTGAAGCGCATGGTGCCGGCGAGAACGTGCGCTCTGCCTGCAGCTCCTGCCATAGACAGCAGGAGCTGCTGGCAAAGCGCACGGAAGAAGTGACATGTCACTTCTTTTTGCGCAGCGCTTCGGCAGTAGCCGAAGCGCTGCGCTCTAAAACGCCACGTGCGCACGGCCCCTGCACAATCTCCATAGACTGTGCAGGGGACACAGGACGCATGCAGTTACGCTGCGCTACAAAGCGCAGCGTAACTGCATGAATTTACGCAACGTGCGCGCATAGCCTAAGGCCTCGTGCACATGTTCAGTATTGGTGAGTATTTACCTCAGTATGTGTAAGGCCTCGTGCACATGATCAGTATTGGTGAGTATTTATCTCAGTATGTGTAAGGTCTTGTGCACATGGTCAGTATTGGTGAGTATTTACCTCAGTATGTGTAAGGCCTCGTGCACATGGTCAGTATTGGTGAGTATTTTACCTCAGTATGTGTAAGGCCTCGTGCACATGGTCAGTATTGGTGAGTTATTACCTCAGTATGTGTAAGGCCTCGTGCACATGTTCAGTATTGGTGAGTTATTACCTCAGTATGTGTAAGGTCTCGTGCACATGGTCAGTATTGGTGAGTTATTACCTCAGTATGTGTAAGGGTATGTGCGCACGTTGCGTACTAGCCCAGCACCGTAAAAGGTGCGCTTCAGAGCGCAGCTGAAAAGCTCCGTTCTGAAGCGCATGGTGCCGGCGAGAACGTGCGCTCTGCCTGCAGCTCCTGCCATAGACAGCAGGAGCTGCTGGCAAAGCGCACGGAAGAAGTGACATGTCACTTCTTTTTGCGCAGCGCTTCGGCAGTAGCCGAAGCGCTGCGCTCTAAAACGCCACGTGCGCACGGCCCCTGCACAATCTCCATAGACTGTGCAGGGGACACAGGACGCATGCAGTTACGCTGCGCTACAAAGCGCAGCGTAACTGCATGAATTTACGCAACGTGCGCGCATAGCCTAAGGCCTCGTGCACATGTTCAGTATTGGTGAGTATTTACCTCAGTATGTGTAAGGCCTCGTGCACATGATCAGTATTGGTGAGTATTTATCTCAGTATGTGTAAGGCCTCGTGCACATGGTCAGTATTGGTGAGTTATTACCTCAGTATGTGTAAGGCCTCGTGCACATGGTCAGTATTGGTGAGTATTTACCTCAGTATGTGTAAGGCCTCGTGCACATGGTCAGTATTGGTGAGTTATTACCTCAGTATGTGTAAGGCCTCGTGCACATGGTCAGTATTGGGGAGTATTTACCTCAGTATGTGTAAGGCCTCGTGCACATGGTCAGTATTGGTGAGTATTTACCTCAGTATGTGTAAGGCCTCGTGCACATGGTCAGTATTGGTGAGTATTTTACCTCAGTATGTGTAAGGCCTCGTGCACATGGTCAGTATTGGTGAGTTATTACCTCAGTATGTGTAAGGCCTCGTGCACATGGTCAGTATTGGTGAGTATTTACCTCAGTATGTGTAAGGCCTCGTGCACATGGTCAGTATTGGTGAGTATTTACCTCACTATGTGTAAGGCCTCGTGCACATGGTCAGTATTGGGGAGTTATTACCTCAGTATGTGTGAGGCCTCGTGCACATGGTCAGTATTGGTGAGTTATTACCTCAGTATGTGTAAGGCCTCGTGCACATGGTCAGTATTGGTGAGTATTTACCTCAGTATGTGTAAGGCCTCGTGCACATGGTCAGTATTGGTGAGTATTTACCTCAGTATGTGTAAGGCCTCGTGCACATGGTCAGTATTGGTGAGTATTTTACCTCAGTATGTGTAAGGCCTCGTGCACATGGTCAGTATTGGTGAGTTATTACCTCAGTATGTGTAAGGCCTCGTGCACATGGTCAGTATTGGTGAGTATTTACCTCACTATGTGTAAGGCCTCGTGCACATGGTCAGTATTGGGGAGTTATTACCTCAGTATGTGTAAGGCCTCGTGCACATGGTTAGTATTGGTGAGAATTTACCTCAGTATGTGTAAGGCCTCGTGCACATGGTCAGTATTGGTGAGTATTTACCTCAGTATGTGTAAGGCCTCGTGCACATGGTCAGTATTGGTGAGTATTTACCTCAGTATGTGTAAGGCCTCGTGCACATGGTCAGTATTGGTGAGTATTTTACCTCAGTATGTGTAAGGTCTTGTGCACATGGTCAGTATTGGTGAGTATTTACCTCAGTATGTGTAAGGCCTCGTGCACATTGTCAGTATTGGTGAGTATTTTACCTCAGTATGTGTAAGGCCTCGTGCACATGGTCAGTATTGGTGAGTTATTACCTCAGTATGTGTAAGGCCTCGTGCACATGTTCAGTATTGGTGAGTTATTACCTCAGTATGTGTAAGGCCTCGTGCACATGGTCAGTATTGGTGAGTTATTACCTCAGTATGTGTAAGGCCTCGTGCACATGTTCAGTATTGGTGAGTTATTACCTCAGTATGTGTAAGGCCTCGTGCACATGGTCAGTATTGGTGAGTTATTACCTCAGTATGTGTAAGGTCTCGTGCACATGGTCAGTATTGGTGAGTTATTACCTCAGTATGTGTAAGGGTATGTGCGCACGTTGCGTACTAGCCCAGCACCGTAAAAGGTGCGCTTCAGAGCGCAGCTGAAAAGCTCCGTTCTGAAGCGCATGGTGCCGGCGAGAACGTGCGCTCTGCCTGCAGCTCCTGCCATAGACAGAGCAGGAGCTGCTGGCAAAGCGCACGGAAGAAGTGACATGTCACTTCTTTTTGCGCAGCGCTTCGGCAGTAGCCGAAGCGCTGCGCTCTAAAACGCCACGTGCGCACGGCCCCTGCACAATCTCCATAGACTGTGCAGGGGACACAGGACGCATGCAGTTACGCTGCGCTACAAAGCGCAGCGTAACTGCATGAATTTACGCAACGTGCGCACATAGCCTAAGGCCTCGTGCACATGTTCAGTATTGGTGAGTATTTACCTCAGTATGTGTAAGGCCTCGTGCACATGCTCAGTATTGGTGAGTATTTACCTCAGTATGTGTAAGGCCTCGTGCACATGATCAGTATTGGTGAGTATTTATCTCAGTATGTGTAAGGCCTCGTGCACATGGTCAGTATTGGTGAGTTATTACCTCAGTATGTGTAAGGCCTCGTGCACATGGTCAGTATTGGTGAGTATTTACCTCAGTATGTGTAAGGCCTCGTGCACATGGTCAGTATTGGGGAGTTATTACCTCAGTATGTGTAAGGCTACATGCGCACGCTGCTTCTTTTTCGTGTTCACAAACTGCAGCCAAAACTGCACCTTGTCAGAGAGAGCCTGGAAATGTCACAAAAAATGTAGGTGCTTTTTTGGTGCATTTTTGCTGCTTTTTTGGTGCGTTTTTGGCTGCAGTTTTGTCAACAATTGTTTCATGTATTTTTCAGTTCAAACAAGCCCATAAAGCTTGTTGAATTGAAAAAATTTTTTTTAGAAATAAATAAATAATTTTAAAAAAATGGCGTGCGGTCCCCCCCCAATTTTAATGTCAGCCAGATAAAGCCATACGGCTGAAGGCTGGTATTCTCAGGATGGGGAGCCCCACGTTATGGGGAGCCCCCCAGCCTAACAATATCAGTCAGCAGCCGCCCAGAATGGCCGCATCCATTAGATGCGACAGTTCTGGGGCTGTACCCGGCTCTTCCCGATTTGCCCTGGTGCGTTGGCAAATCGGGGTAATAAGGAGTTATTGGCAGCCCATAGCTGCCAATAAGTCGTAGATTAATCATGTCAGGCGTCTGAGACACCCTCCATGATTAATCTGTAAATTACAGTAAATAAACACACACGCCCGAAAAATCCTTTAATAGAAATAAAAAACACAAACACATTCCCTCATTACCAATTTATTAACCCCGACAAAGCCCTCCATGTCCGGCGTAATCCAGCATGCTCCAGCGTCGCATCCAGCTCTGCTGCATGCAGGTGACCGGAGAAGCAGCAGACACCGCCGCTCCGGTCACCTCCATGCAGCTAATGAAGACAGCCGCGCGATCAGCTGAGCTGTCACCGAGGTTACCCGCGGCCACCGCTGAATCCAGCGGTGGCCGCGAGTAACCTCAGTGACAGCTCAGCTGATCGCGCTACTGCGTGGAGCTGACGACAGGAGCGTGGAGCTGACGACAGGAGCGTGGAGGACGGGACTTTCAGCGGCGGCGGTGGCAGTGAGAGGGGTCCATCATCTCCCCTGTGCGTGCACGCTGGGGCAGCGGTACTTCGGGGAACACGTGGAACACGGGACTATCAGCGGCGGCGGCAGCGAGAGGGGGATGAACGTTGGCAGCTGAAAACATTGATTTTTCCCTCTCGCTGCCGCCGCTGCTGATAGTCCCGTCCTCCACATCATCTCCCCTGTGCGTGCACGCTGGGGACAGTGGTACTTCGGGGAACACGTGGAGGACGGGACTATCAGCGGCGGCAGCAGCGAGAGGGAAAATCAATGTTTTCAGCTGCCAATGTCCATCCATCTCTCTGCCGCCGCTGCTGATAGTCCCGTCCTCCACATCATCTCCCCTGGGGACAGCGGTACTTCGGGGAACACGTGGAGGACGGGACGGGACCACTTGCCTGACCTCACTTCCTGACAAATCACCTGCGTTTTTGGTACCAAAAACGCAGGTAAAAGGCAGGTAAAATGCACCACTTTTGATTAGCATTTGATTAGCATGCATTTTTCCTGCGTTTTTGATGTCCTCATTGTTTTCAATGGGTGACAAATGTTGACAAAAATGCAGGAAGAATGAACATGCTGCATTTTTTTTGTCACAAACTTTTGACAAAAAAAACGCTGACAAATAAACTGCAACGTGCGCAGCAAATCTGACTTCTCATAGACTTTGCTGGGAAGTCAGATGTCAGAAAGTTCAGCTGACAAAACTGCAGCCAAAAAAGCAGCAAAAAATCAGGAAAAAAAGCAGCGTGCGCATGTGGCCTAAGGCCTCGTGCACATGATCAGTATTGGTGAGTTATTACCTCAGTATGTGTAAGGCCTCGTGCACATGGTCAGTATTGGTGAGTTATTACCTCAGTATGTGTAAGGCCTCGTGCACATGGTCAGTATTGGTGAGTTATTACCTCAGTATGTGTAAGGCCTCGTGCACATGGTCAGTATTGGTGAGTATTTACCTCAGTATGTGTAAGGCCTCGTGCACATGGTCAGTATTGGTGAGTTATTACCTCAGTATGTGTAAGGCCTCGTGCACATGGTCAGTATTGGTGAGTATTTACCTCAGTATGTGTAAGGCCTCGTGCACATGGTCAGTATTGGTGAGTTATTACCTCAGTATGTGTAAGGCCTCGTGCACATGGTCAGTTATTGGTGAGTTATTACCTCAGTATGTGTAAGGCCTCGTGCACATGGTCAGTTATTGGTGAGTTATTACCTCAGTATGTGTAAGGCCTCGTGCACATGGTCAGTATTGGTGAGTATATACCTCAGTATGTGTAAGGCCTCGTGCACATGATCAGTATTGGTGAGTTATTACCTCAGTATGTGTAAGGCCTCGTGCACATGGTCAGTATTGGTGAGTTATTACCTCAGTATGTGTAAGGTCTCGTGCACATGGTCAGTATTGGTGAGTTATTACCTCAGTATGTGTAAGGCCTCGTGCACATGGTAAGTATTGGGGAGTATTTACCTCAGTATGTGTAAGGCCTCGTGCACATGGTCAGTATTGGGGAGTATTTACCTCAGTATGTGTAAGGTCTCGTGCACATGGTCAGTATTGGTGAGTATTTACCTCAGTATGTGTAAGGTCTCGTGCACATGGTCAGTATTGGTGAGTATTTACCTCAGTATGTGTAAGGTCTCGTGCACATGGTCAGTATTGGTGAGATATTACCTCAGTATGTGTAAGGCCTCGTGCACATGGTCAGTATTGGTGAGTATTTACCTCAGTATGTGTAAGGCCTCGTGCACATGGTCAGTATTGGTGAGATATTACCTCAGTATGTGTAAGGCCTCATGCACATGGTCAGTATTGGTGAGTTATTACCTCAGTATGTGTAAGGCCTCGTGCACATGGTCAGTATTGGTGAGTTATTACCTCAGTATGTGTAACACTGTGGTCACACAGGGAATTTTTGCTCAGTTTAATATATTTTGGGCAACAGTCTTGTTTACAGATTAAAGCTGCTCCGCTCTATCGGGCCCAAGGACACCGTTCTTTCCTGGTTCTCCTCTTACCTCTCTGACCGCTCATTCACTGTATCCTTTGCCGGATCCTCTTCCTCTCCTCTTCCCCTTACGGTCGGGGTTCCTCAAGGTTCAGTCCTAGGCCCCCTCCTGTTCTCTCTATACACAGCCCTTATTGGACAAGCCATCAGCAGATTTGGTTTCCAGTACCATCTCTATGCTGATGACACCCAACTGTACACATCTTCTCCTGACATCACCCCTGCACTGTTACGAAATACCACCGATTGTCTGTCCGCTGTCTCCAGCATCATGGCCTCCCTCTAGCTAAAACTGAACCTGTCAAAAACTGTACTCCTTCTGTTTCCTCCCTCTCCTAACCTTCCGAAACCCAATATTACCATTCTGTGTGTGGCTCTACCATTACGCCCCAGCAGCACGCCCGCTGTCTTGGGGTGATATGTGACTCGGATCTTTCCTTCACTCCCCACATTCGTTCACTCGCTCGTTCTTGTCACTTCCACCTCAAAAACATCTCAAGAATTCGACCTTTTCTTACCATTGGCTCTGCAGAAACTCTTACTGTCGCTCTCATTCATTCTCGCCTGGATTATTGTAACTCTTTACTAATTGGTCTCCCTGTTACTAAACTCTCCCTTCTCCAATCCATTCTGAATTTCGCAGCCAGGAGCATTGTCCTCTGCAACCGCTTCACTGATACCTCTACTCTGTGCCAGTCATTGCACTGGTTGCCTATCCGCTACAGAATCCAATATAAACTTATCACTCTCACTTACAAAGCTCTCCACGGTTCCGCACCACCCTACATCTCCTCCCTCATCTCTGTCTATCACCCCACCCGTCCTCTACACAGCTCTGCACCGCCTACATCTCCTCCCTCATCTCTATCTATCACTCCACCCGTGCCTTCCGCTCTGCACCCCCCTACATCTCCTCCCTCCCCTCTGTCTATCACCCCACCCGTGCCCTCTGCTCTGCACCCCCCTACATCTCCTCCCTCATTTCTGTCTATCACTCCACCCATGCCCTCCGCTCTGCACCCCCCTACATCTCCTCCCTCATCTCTGTCTATCACCCCACCTGTCCTCTTCACGGTTCCGCACCACCCTACATCTCCTCCCTCATCTCTGTCTATCACCTACCTGTCCTCTACACAGCTCTGCACCGCCTACATCTCCTCCCTCATCTCTATCTATCACTCCACCCGTGCCCTCCGCTCTGCACCCCCCTACATCCCTCCCTCCTCTCTGTCTATCACCCTACCCGTGCCCTCCGCTCTGCACCCCCTTACATCTCCTCCCTCATTTCTGTCTATCAATCCACCCGTGCCCTCCGCTCTGCACCCCCCTACATCTCCTCCCTCATCTGTCTATCACCCCACCTGTGCCCTCTGCTCTGCTAATGACCTAAGACTGACATGCTCAACAATTCGAACCTCCCACTCCAGTCTTCAAGATTTCTCACGAGCCGCTCCTATGCTCTGGAACACACTACCAAGAGCAATCCGATTAATTCCCAACATCCACACATTTAAGCGGGCCCTAAAAACGCATTTCTTTAGACCGGCCTATCACCTCACCGCCCTGATCTAATCTAGTCCCTTTCTGCCCTTATCCAAAAACTTACTTCCAGTTCTCGTCCCCTGTACCTGTATAAATTCTGGCTGGCGACCGGTCCATGCAGCTGGTTTTGAATACCCTATTACATTGATGTCTGGACCATATATAACAAGCTTTTCTCCCCCATTCCCCTTTTGTGTCTCCCCTATTTCCTCATAGACTGTAGGTTACGAGCGCGGCCCTCACTCCTCCTGGAATCCTAATGTTGTTATTTTGTATTGTCTCATTGTCTGTACATGTCCCCTCTGAATTGTAAAGCGCTGCGGAATATGTTGGCGCTATATAAATAAAAATTATTATATTATTATAATAATCTTTATTTCTATAGCGCCAACATACTCCGCAGCGCTTTACAATTCAGGAGGATCATATAAAACAAGTAACAGTTATAGAAATACAATATTTAGAGGAAAAAAACGAAAAAACACAACCCTGCTCGTGAGAGCTTACAATCTACAATGAGATGGGGGGGCAAGGTTCAAGTGTTTATTTACAATGACAATCCAGCCATCTCACGGAAATGGGGGATAGATAGTGGTTTCCTGGACCAGTGGGCCCGAGCCTTGAGATGCCTTTGGGTGCCATGGAGTTTGATGTGGAGTTATGTTGTGAGAAGTTGTAGAGGGACTATGTGAATCGAATCTGATTAGGGAGTGTGATAGGCTGCCCTAAAAAGATGCGTCTTTAGGGTGCGCCTGAAGCTGAGTAAGTTGGGATTCGTCCTAACTTCTTGGGGTAGAGCGTTCCAGAGGGTTGGTGCAGCTCGGAAGAAGTCTTGGATCTGGGAGTGGGAGGTTCGAATTAGTGTGGATGTTAGTCGAAAGTCGCTTGCAGAGCGTAGAGAACGGGTGGGGTGATAGACAGAGAGGAGGGTGGAGATGTAGGGGGTGCCGCACTGTGGAGAGCTTTGTGGTGATAGACAGAGAGGAGGGTGGAGATGTAGGGGGTGCCGCACTGTGGAGAGCTTTGTGGGGATAGAGAGGAGGGTGGAGATGTAGGGGGTGCCGCATTGTGGAGAGCTTTGTGGTGATAGAGAGGAGGGTGGAGATGTAGGGGGTGCCGCACTGTGGAGAGGTCGGGTGGGGTGAGGATGGAGATGTAGGGGGTGCCGCACTGTGAAGAGGTCGGGTGGGGTGAGGATGGAGATGTGTAGGGGGTGCCGCACTGTGGAGAGGGCGGGTAGGTGATAGAGATGAGGGAGGAGATGTAGGGGGTGCCGCACTGTGGAGAAGACGGGTAGGTGATAGACAGAGAGGAGAATGGAGATGTAGGGGGGGTGCCGCACTGTAGAGAGCTTTGTGGTGATAGACAGAGAGGGGGGTGGAGATGTAGGGGGTGCTGCACTGTGGAGAGCTTTGTGGTGATAGACAGAGAGGAGGGTGGAGATGTAGGGGGTGCTGCACTGTGGAGAGCTTTGTGGTGATAGACAGAGAGGAGGGTGGAGATGTAGGGGGTGCTGCACTGTGGAGAGCTTTGTGGTGATAGACAGAGAGGAGGGTGGAGATGTAGGGGGTGCTGCACTGTGGAGAGCTTTGTGGTGATAGACAGAGAGGAGGGTGGAGATGTAGGGGGTGCTGCACTGTGGAGAGCTTTGTGGTGATAGAGAGGAGGGTGGAGATGTAGGGGGTGCTGCACTGAGGAGAGCTTTGTGGTGATAGAGAGGAGGATGGAGATGTAGGGTGTGCTGCACTGTGGAGAGCTTTGTGGTGATAGAGAGGAGGGTGGAGATGTAGGGGGTGCTGCACTGAGGAGAGCTTTGTGGTGATAGAGAGGAGGATGGAGATGTAGGGGGTGCTGCACTGAGGAGAGCTTTGTGGTGATAGAGAGGAGGGTGGAGATGTAGGGGGTGCTGCACTGAGGAGAGCTTTGTGGTGATAGAGAGGAGGATGGAGATGTAGGGGGTGCTGCACTGAGGAGAGCTTTGTGGTGATAGAGAGGAGGGTGGAGATGTAGGGGGTGCTGCACTGTGGAGAGGTCGGGTGTGGTGATAGACAGAGAGGAGGGTGGAGATGTAGGGGGTGCTGCACTGTGGAGAGGTCGGGTGGGGTGATAGACAGAGAGGAGGGTGGAGATGTAGGGGGTGCTGCACTGTGGAGAGCTTTGTGGTGATAGACAGAGAGGAGGGTGGAGATGTCGGGGGTGCCGCACTGTGGAGAGCTTTGTGGGTGAGAACAAGCAGTGTGAATTGGATCCTGTGATATATGGGCAGCCAGTGCAATGACTGGCACAGAGCAGAGGCATCCGAGTAGCGGTTAGCGAGATAGGTGACCCTGGCTGCTGCATTATGGATGGACTGTAGAGGAGAGAGTCTAGTTAGAGGGAGACCAATTAATAGAGAGTTACAGTAGTCCAGGCGGGAGTGGATCAGGGCCATGGTGAGGGTTTTTGTCGTTTCTATTGTGAGAAAGGGGCGGATTCTAGCGATGTTCTTGAGGTGCAAGCGGCAGGAGCGGGCAAGAGATTGTATGTGGGGGGTGAAGGAGAGGTCAGTGTCAAGTATAACCCCAGACAGCGGCCTGCGGCCTAGGAGTTATCGTTGTGCCACACACAGAGACTATTATTAAAGTTGGCCTTCTCAATACTCTGATGCTATAATACTAGGCCTTAGTGGTTTTGTTTTTTAAACTGAAGGGGATATTTATTAGATTAATGGATGTTTGTTTTTTTTTTCAGTAAATAATTTTATTAAGTTTAAGGCAAAGTGAACAAAGCATCGCTCATACCACATATAAGATGTAAATGAACATCGGTTAAAGTTAATTCAAACATGTGGATCAGGCAAATAGCACTGTATTGTGAATACTTCTACCAAGATAGGAATGGTAAGAAAAGAAAACAGAAAAAACAGAAAGCAAATCAATTCAGATTATACCGTGTCATGGTAAGACTTCTCAAAACAGTATTATGGAAACTATTAACTATAAAGACTGAGTGAAGATCAGAAAGAGAGAAAAAGCAAGAAAGAGATAGGTATAGGAAAGAGAAGAGGGTATGAGGGGGGGGGGGGGGGGAATAGATAGGTATAGGAAAGAGAAGAGGGTATGAGGGGGGGGGGAATAGATAGGTATAGGAAAGAGAAGAGGGTATGAGGGGGGGGGGGAATAGATAGATGGATAGATGGATAGATAGATAGGAGTAAGTCGGGCGTCCAGAGAGCTCATACGCACAAATATACGAATCTTCGTAAAGATTACAAATATCAGTTAAAGGAACCTGGGGGATAAACGACCACAGTCTAGCCCCTTATCTGTGCCAAGACGAATATTCCGGAGTCTCTCGGAAAAGGAGCCAGGACGTCCACGTGCCAGCATGTGCATCCCATTTGTCACTATCATCTGCCATCAGGGATTCCATATGCTCCAATCTATTTATCTCCTCCAAAAATTCCCTCATAGAGGGGGTGGTAGTTGTCTTCCAATCTCTTGGAATAATCATACGAGCAGCGATGAGAAAAAAACGCAAGATACCTCTTTTGGTCACAGAGAGAGATCCAAGGATTAGGGACAGTAAGGCTATTTGAGGAGTGGGGATTACTCGAATACCCGACAGTTGAAAGTACAGTTCAAAAATTGAATCCCAGAATGACCTTATCAAGGAGCAATCCCACCATATATGTTTCATAGTACCAATTTCGACTCCGCATCTCCAGCAGGTATCTGGTACTGTGGGGAAGATCTTATGCAGTACGTCAGGGCATCTGTACCAGCGTGTAAGAATTTTAAAATTTTTCTCCTGTGCACTACAGGAAATGGACATTTTATGAGAGAGTGTAAAGATTTTGAGATGATCTTGTTCCGACAGCGTGATCTGGAGCTCTCTTTCCAGGCCTCCAGATACGTTGGGGTCCCTTTATACTGGGCTGTACATAAGAGGTTGTAGATCAATGCGATGGCATGCTGCGGCACGGCTTTTAATGAAATGAGGGTCTCAAAGTGTGTAGGTTTGGATAATAGAGCGTTTCCCGGGAATTTCTTTTTTAGAAATGTGGTCAATTGAGTATATTCCAGCCAGGATAATCTCCTCTCTGGGCATGACTCCTGCAAAGCCCCAAAGGACGCCGTTCCAGATAATTTCCTAGCCACCTGTCCCAGTGTAGCTCCGTCTGCAGAGTCCCAACATAAGAAGGTAGATCTCTTCAACGCAGGTGGAAAGTCTAAATTATTAAAAAGTGGGCTCATACTCCCCGGTCTGTGGGATAAGTTTAATGTCTCCAGATGTCTGTCCCAGAAAAGCATGAGCGCCTGAGTCAGAGGTTGAAACCCCAAGACCGCCGGTCTCTGTTGAAGGGGGGCCCATAGAAGCTGTGCCAAAGGGAACGGGGAGAGATGGGACTCAACGCCCACCCATTGTTTATTGAGATCGTTAAATCTCCAATCTAAGACCCTCGTGAGGAGGACACTCTGGTAATATTTTTCGAAGTCAGGTAAACCAGCGCCTCCCCTGGATTTGGGTCTCACCAGTGTGGCGTATCGAATCCGCGGTCTCCCCGTCCCCCAGACAAATCTGCTACACGCCCTCTGGAGCTGTCTAAAATACTGTTTAGCAACTTTTTCCGGGACTGTTTGGAATAAATAAAGGAACCTCGGGAGTATGTCCATCTTGAGGGCATTGATCCGGCCAAACCAGGAAAGTCGGCCCCGGTTATATCTATTAAGATCTGCAAGAGTTCTAGTAAGCAGTGGGGAGTAATTAGCCTTAAACAACTCATCCGGATTGGCCGAAACAAATATCCCAAGATACTTGATAGATTGGATCTCCCACTTAAATGGGAAGGCGGATTTTAGTCTATTGACTTGTGTGGTAGGAAGAGTAATATTAAGGGCCTCTGTCTTTGAGTAGTTTACTTTGAAGTTAGAAACTATGCCAAAGCGTTGGAATTCCTGGATGAGAACTGGAAAGGCGATTTCCGGGTTTGTTAGATATAGAAGGATGTCATCAGCGTATAAGGCAAGTTTATAATATTTCTGACCTATATCAAAGCCCTTTATATCGGGGTAGTTTCGAAGGGATATAGCCAAATGCTCCATGGCTATCACATATAAAAGGGGTGAAAGAGGGCACCCCTGTCTAGTGCCATTAGATATTTGCAGGGGAGAAGATAGAGTATTATTGTCTCGAACTCGTGCCGAGGGCTTATGATACAGGGCAAAGATTCTCTCCAACATAGTTTGACCGATTCCCAGCTGTCTGAGGGATGAGTGTAGGAAGGTCCAGTTAAGACGATCGAATGCCTTCTCGGCATCGATCAATAGAAGGCAGGCTGGAGTCCCTTGTCTGTACATGTGGGAGGTCAAAAGTAGAGTTTTAATAGTGTTATCGCGCGCCTCTCTACCCCGGACAAACCCTGTTTGGTCAGTATGGATTGAGGCAGGCAACAGCGGGGACAACCGGTTAGCTATTAGTTTGGCGAAGATCTTGACATCTACCCCTATAAGAGAGATAGGGCAGTAGTTGGAGCATAGCGATGGGTCCTTCCCAGGCTTGGGAATCACCGTTATGGTAGCCGCAAGAGTTTGCGCGGCAAAGGGGCAAGCTGAAGATATAGCGTTAAAGGTCCTGGTCAGGAAGGGCGTCAGTTCCAAGGCGAATTGCTTATAGAAATTGGCCAGGAAGCCATCCGGACCAGGACTCCTACCATTGGCTAGACCCCTAATAACCTCAGTGACCGCCTGTTCGCTAAAAGGGTCATCTAGCATGAGAGAGTCCACATGGTTCAGTGGGGGAAGAGGGGTACCATCGACATACTCGTCCACTTTCGCTTGGAAATTTGTTGGGGACATGTCCGCCTCTGGGCCACCTAGGTTGTACAACCCGTCATAATAGTCTCGGAATACATCTGCAATTTCATGAGGTTTATATGCTGAATGGCCAGATGGTGATTTAATGGTGGGGATAAATGTAGAGGGCAGGCGAGGATTAAGAAACCTAGCCAGAGCTCTGCCTGGCTTGTTAGAGAATTCGTACATAAATCTCCTACCTCTGTCTCGGTGACGGGCAGACGCTGCATCCAAGAGGGACCCCAGATCTAGTCTAGCCTTGAGCAAGTCTGTTAAAATCTGAGGGTCATGGGTCCGTTTATGGGCCTGTTCTAGGTGTTGGATGGAAGTCAGTAATCTATCTATTTTCCAAGCTCTATCCCTCTTGAGTCTGGTTCCCTGTTGAATAAAAGTCCCCCGGATCATCCCCTTCAGGGCCTCCCATTGGAGCGGTAAGGGTGTTGGGTCATTGGCGTGAAATTCGAAGAAGTCCGTGATGGTCTTCCTGATGGCTGACTGACATGTCTGATCTTTTAATAAGTGCGGGTTCAATGACCATACCCACTCCCCGGGGCTCAAATCTGTCAAGAGGAAAGAAAGTGACACCGAAGCATGATCGGACCACACCATAGGGTCTATAGTACAGGCCGGGTCATGTGAGAGTAGGTGGTGGCTAATGAAAAAAAGGTCTATTCTACTGTACATATCATGGACAGGAGAATAGAAAGTGTAGTGCCGTGTTTTAGGGTGTAGGGTACGCCAGACGTCGATGAGCCTCAAGTCTAGTAATTTACTCCTAAGACCCCGCAGTTTCACTGCAGGAACAGAAGACCTACCCGAGGAGGAGTCAACAGCCCGATCAAGGATAAGATTGAAATCTCCTCCAAGAATCAAGGAGCCTTCAGCGAAGTCAGAGAGGGGGGTGTTCAGGTACTTTTGGCAAGTCCTGGCCGGGTCCTGGTTGGGGAGATAGAAATTGGCAATGGTAAATAATTTGGTACAGATCTTAAGTTTAATAAAAATAAATCGTCCCTCTGGGTCGGACTTAACGGCTAAGACCTGGGCTGGGAGAGATTTATGTAGAGCGATGCTAACTCCCTTGGATTTTGCAACTGAATTGGTACTATGAAACCAGGAATTATAATACCTATGCTTAAATGCGGGAATGTGGTCCGTTTTAAAATGAGTCTCCTGAAGCAATAGAATATGGATTCTTTTTTATGCATGTTATAGAGGATCTTGGATCTCTTCTCTGGTACATTAAATCCTCTAACATTTAACGAGCATAGGTTGAGGTTCGCCATCTTAGAAGCCCTATCTTCTGGGCACCCGAGAGAAGAGTAGGGAGAAGGGGAGGGAGAAGAAAGAAACTGAGATTAAAGGAAAGGGAGGAGAGAAAGTAGTAGAATGGAGAGAGAAACCAGAATAATAAAGACAAGTATCAAACCCTGTCTTTACTTAGCCTCCTGAGTCCTAGCTCAGAAGGCAATCAAACTGAGAAAATACTCGTAACCAGTGTTCTAGGAACACACCCTAATGTGGGAGGTGACTGAAAACTGTCGCCTGAAGGACGGCTGCTACACCACCTAACTAGATAATACCGAAAAGGGGTAGAAGAAAAGGAAACTACAGATGGCCAGTCACCCGACCAAAATGAAAGTAACATATATAACAGCTAACAGCTCAAGTTCAATATAATTAATCTCAGCAACAAGGTGAGGAATGCAGCAGGTGAGGCTTTTAAGAGAAGCATAGATACCCATGGGGGTTCAGGCGTCCCAACTCAGCATTGGAGCATGCCGGGAGGGGAGGCAGAGAATCCCAACATTATTAGAATTAGTGATGCCCAGGGGAGGGGGGTGGAGGAGAGGAAAGGAGAGGAGGGGGAGAAAAAAAAACCCAAAACAAAACAGACGGACAAAGGGCAATATTGGTTAGGCATCAGAGTAGGCCATAACAGCCCTCATTCCTCCTTCAAACTACATGTATAACCCAGTAGTCCCGAGAGTTCAAGTCTCCGCCGATGAGGATCTCGGCGACTTCCGGGGTCTTGGTCGCTGAGTACGGTGTTGATCAGGTGGGAAGGGACCTCCACGACGGACCACTCTCTGGGGTGGAGGTGTAGTATACAGCCAGTCCAGCAATTTTATCCCAGGGAGATCCAGAGCCGAAAGAAAATCTGGCAGGTCAGCCGGAGACCTCAAGATGATCAGGTTGGGACCTTTCCTGACTTGTAGTTGAAAAGGATAGCCCCAGGAATAAGCAATATTGTTGTTACGTAGAACCTCCAGCAGGGGTCTCAGGGCTCTCCTTTTTGCAAGTGTTGATCGGGAAAGATCCGCTAGAAGTTGGATGGGAGTTCCATTAAAATCCAGGGTACCTTTTATCTCTTGCTTTTCTCATAATATTCTCCTTGACCTGGAAGAAGTGTACCCTGCAAATAATGTCCCTTGGCCTCTCTGGGTCCGGGTTTCTAGGCCCCAGTGCACGGTGTGCTCTGTCCATCTCAATGCGTGTTTCAAGGGGACGTTCCAGCAAGGAGTTAAACATCCTCTGCAGTGTAGAGGTCAGATCCTGAGGCCCGACTGACTCCGGCAAACCACGAATGCGCACATTATTTCGCCTGTTGCGGTTTTCAGCATCTTCAATCATGTCAAACAAGAGGTGGATCTGCTGAGCCTGCTGATCTATAAGCTGCTGATCTATAAGCTGCTGATCTATAAGCTGCTGATCTATAAGCTGCTGATCTATAAGCTGCTGATCTATAAGCTGCTGTTGTGAGCTTTGCTGAGAGTATAAATCCTGGGTGGACGATTCAAGGGCCCGCACGGAGTTAGTTAGTGATGACATAGCCTCCTTCAAGGAGCGGATTTCCGTTTTACACACAGCCTCCAGGCGGGCGATGTACCCCTCCATATCCGTTTTGGTTGGCATAGCATTGATTTGAAGCCTTAAAGCTGACATTTCTGAGCCTTGGTCTTCCCCATAGTGTTGCAAGGGAGTAGCTGTGTTCTTCCCTCCATGGCAGGGGAGGGCGAGCCAGCTCTGCTCCATAGCCCCTCCTGAGCCGGCTGCTGGGGTATTTGAGTGCTGTGGGGCAGGGGACGACCGCAGGGTACCTGGTGAGTTGGAGCAGCCAGGAAGAGAGGCAGGAGATGAAGCCCCAGGGGGAGAAGCGTGCCCTGCAGCCAACTTCCCACTGCTCACCCCTCCCCAATCAGTCACCACAGGCCGGTCTCCGGTGTTTTCCCCAGGAGCCATCCATCCAGGAGCCCGCAATGCCGGGTCAGTCTGCAGCCCCTCTCCGGGTTGCTGTGCAGAGCAGGCAGAGGAAGCAGCAGAACGCTCAGGCTGTGACAGCCGGGTCGCAGCAGCACGCGTCCCGGTCGCCATTACAGGCCTGGGAGGACGCTGGGCCTCAGTCAGGTATGGCACAATACCTTGCCCCCCGTGGCTGGGAGTCCCTCTGGCAGGCGTCTGCGACCGGAGACCCGCTTTCCCTCTCATCTGACCCCGGTGCTCGCTCTTGATAGCTGGTGGGTGGTGGTGTTTGCAGCCGTTACTGAGGAGCTCCTACAGTGTGTGTCTTGCCGGCTCCATGTCCAGGCCACGCCCAATGGATGTTTTTTACGTTAAAGTTTTGGCAACTATTTTTCAGAAATTATTTATTTCAGGTGTTTGACACATGACCCGTCACATGACCCGTGTTTAGGGATGGGGAGGGGGCACAGGTCCTGAACAGCACAGGGCCCTGGTTACCCTTTTATTCGCCCCTGCCTGTGACTTATTGAATCTTGCACAAAATCTCCGCAGCTCGGAGCCACCAATGATCAGTGCGGTGATCTACACAAATTAGATGTTTGGTGACCATACCCCTTCTCATAAGCTCCGCCCATTGGGGGGGTGAAAATAAAAACAAATATGGGAGGAGTACAAGCTGTAATGATCCAAAGTAACAACAATCAATTCCAGAAACCAGCAGGAGCCGACGGCCGCGGGACTTATATACTGCCTTACAACTGCTGCTTTACATGCACATACTCCACAGACAGCACCTCCCAACAAGAGGACTACCCCCGCCAGAACCCTCTGTCCCTCTCATGACTCCTCCCTCTTCTGTCCCTCTCCTGACTCCTCCCTCTTCTGTCCCTCTCCTGACTCCTCCCTCTTCTGTCCCTCTCCTGACTCCTCCCTCTTCTGTCCCTCTCCTGACTCCTCCCTCTTCTAGTCTTCTGACTCCTCCCTCTTCTAGTCCTCTGTCCTAGTGATGGGAAATCTAGTTCATTTTGGTGATTAGTTCAAAAGATTAGTTCCTGTAGTTCAGTATTTCTCTGGAGGAGCCGACAGGAAATGCATCATGTGACCTGTGAACTAAATGAACTATATGAGCTGCTGAACTGAATGTTCTACTGAGAATGAATCAGGACGGCCGAGTTCAATCTGATGCATCTCACTGAGCCCAGCAGTGCCCCCTGTGGTAGTGTAGAGTACTGACCCATAATGAATGTGTATGAGGGAGCCCAGCAGCGCCCTCTGTGGTAGTGTAGAGTACTGACCCATAATGAATGTGTATGAGGGAGCCCAGCAGCGCCCCCTGTGGTAGTGTAGAGTACTGACCCATAATGAATGTGTATGAGGGAGCCCAGCAGCGCCCCCTGTGGTAGTGTAGAGTACTGACTCATAATGAATGTGTATGAGGGAGCCCAGCAGCGCCCCCTGTGGTAGTGTAGAGTACTGACCCATAATGAATGTGTATGAGGAGCCCAGCAGCGCCCCCTGTGGTAGTGTAGAGTAATGACCCATAATGAATGTGTATGAGGGAGCACAGCAGCGCCCCATGTGATAGTGTAGAGTACTGACCCATAATGAATGTGTATGAGGGAGCCCAGCAGCGCCCCATGTGGTAGTGTAGAGTACTGACTCATAATGAATGTGTATGATGGAGCCCAGCAGCGCCCCCTGTGGTAGTGTAGAGTACTGACCCATAATGAATGTGTATGAGGGAGCCCAGCAGCGCCCCATGTGGTAGTGTAGAGTACTGACCCATAATGAATGTGTATGAGGGAGCCCAGCAGCACCCCCTGTGGTAGTGTAGAGTACTGACTCATAATGAATGTGTATGAGGGAGCCCAGCAGCGCCCCATGTGGTAGTGTAGAGTACTGACCCATAATGAATGTGTATGAGGGAGCCCAGCAGCGCCCCCTGTGGTAGTGTAGAGTACTGACTCATAATGAATGTGTATGAGGGAGCCCAGCAGCGCCCCCTGTGGTAGTGTAGAGTACTGACCCATAATGAATGTGTATGAGGGAGCCCAGCAGCGCCCCCTGTGGTAGTGTAGAGTACTGACCCATAATGAATGTGTATGAGGGAGCCCAGCAGCGCCCCCTGTGGTAGTGTAGAGTACTGACCCATAATGAATGTGTATGAGGGAGCCCAGCAGCGCCCCCTGTGGTAGTGTAGAGTACTGCCCCATAATGAATGTGTATGAGGGAGCCCAGCAGCGCCCCATGTGGTAGTGTAGAGTACTGACCCATAATGAATGTGTATGAGGGAGCCCAGCAGCGCCCCCTGTGGTAGTGTAGAGTACTGCCCCATAATGAATGTGTGTGAAGGAGCCCAGCAGCGCCCCCTGTGGTAGTGTAGAGTACTGACTCATAATGAATGTGTATGAGGGAGCCCAGCAGCGCCCCCTGTGGTAGTGTAGAGTACTGCCCCATAATGAATGTGTATGAGGGAGCCCAGCAGCGCCCCCTGTGGTAGTGTAGAGTACTGACTCATAATAAATGTGTATGAGGGAGCCCAGCAGCGCCCCCTGTGGTAGTGTAGAGTACTGACCCATAATGAATGTGTATGAGGGAGCCCAGCAGCGCCCCCTGTGGTAGTGTAGAGTACTGACCCATAATGAATGTGTATGAGGGAGTTCAGCAGCGCCCCCTGTGGTAGTGTAGAGTACTGACTCATAATGAATGTGTATGAGGGAGCCCAGCAGCGCCCCCTGTGGTAGTGTAGAGTACTGACCCATAATGAATGTGTATGAGGGAGCCCAGCAGCACCCCCTGTGGTAGTGTAGAGTACTGACCCATAATGAATGTGTATGAGGGAGCCCAGCAGCGCCCCCTGTGGTAGTGTAGAGTACTGACCCATAATGAATGTGTGTGAGGGAGCCCAGCAGCGCCCCCTGTGGTAGTGTAGAGTACTGACTCATAATGAATGTGTATGAGGGAGCCCAGCAGCGCCCCCTGTGGTAGTGTAGAGTACTGACCCATAATGAATGTGTATGAGGGAGCCCAGCAGCGCCCCCTGTGGTAGTGTAGAGTACTGACCCATAATGAATGTGTATGAGGGAGCCCAGCAGCACCCCCTGTGGTAGTGTAGAGTACTGACTCATAATGAATGTGTATGAGGGAGCCCAGTAGCGCCCCCTGTGGTAGTGTAGAGTACTGACCCATAATGAATGTGTATGAGGGAGCCCAGCAGCGCCCCCTGTGGTAGTGTAGAGTACTGACCCATAATGAATGTGTATGAGGGAGTCCAGCAGCGCCCCCTGTGGTAGTGTAGAGTACTGACTCATAATGAATGTGTATGAGGGAGCCCAGCAGCGCCCCCTGTGGTAGTGTAGAGTACTGACTCATAATGAATGTGTATGAGGGAGCCCAGCAGCGCCCCCTGTGGTAGTGTAGAGTACTGACTCATAATGAATGTGTATGAGGGAGCCCAGCAGCACCCCCTGTGGTAGTGTAGAGTACTGACTCATAATGAATGTGTATGAGGGAGTCCAGCAGCGCCCCCTGTGTTAGTGTAGAGTACTGACCCATAATGAATGTGTATGAGGGAGCCCAGCAGCGCCCCCTGTGGTAGTGTAGAGTACTGACTCATAATGAATGTGTATGAGTGAGCCCAGCAGCGCCCCCTGTGGTAGTGTAGAGTACTGACCCATAATGAATGTGTATGAGGGAGCCCAGCAGCGCCCCCTGTGGTAGTGTAGAGTACTGACCCATAATGAATGTGTATGAGGGAACCCAGCAGCGCCCCCTGTGGTAGTGTAGAGTACTGACCCATAATGAATGTGTATGAGGGAACCCAGCAGCGCCCCCTGTGGTAGTGTAGAGTACTGACTCATAATGAATGTGTATGAGGGAGCCCAGCAGCGCCCCCTGTGGTAGTGTAGAGTACTGACTCATAATGAATGTGTATGAGGGAGCCCAGCAGCGCCCCCTGTGGTAGTGTAGAGTACTGACTCATAATGAATGTGTATGAGTGAGCCCAGCAGCGCCCCCTGTGGTAGTGTAGAGTACTGACCCATAATGAATGTGTATGAGGGAGCCCAGCAGCGCCCCCTGTGGTAGTGTAGAGTACTGACCCATAATGAATGTGTATGAGGGAGCCCAGCAGCGCCCCCTGTGGTAGTGTAGAGTACTGACTCATAATGAATGTGTATGAGGGAGCCCAGCAGCGCCCCCTGTGTAGAGTACTGACCCATAATGAATGTGTATGAGGGAGCCCAGCAGCGCCCCCTGTGTAGAGTACTGACCCATAATGAATGTGTATGAGGGAGCCCAGCAGCGCCCCCTGTGGTAGTGTAGAGTACTGACCCATAATGAATGTGTATGAGGAGCCCAGCAGCGCCCCCTGTGGTAGTGTAGAGTACTGACTCATAATGAATGTGTATGAGGGAGCCCAGCAGCACCCCCTGTGGTAGTGTAGAGTACTGCCCCATAATGAATGTGTATGAGGAAGCCCAGCAGCTCCCCCTGTGGTAGTGTAGAGTACTGACTCATAATGAATGTGTATGAGGGAGCCCAGCAGCGCCCCCTGTGGTAGTGTAGAGTACTGGCTCATAATGAATGTGTATGAGGGAGCCCAGCAGCGCCCTCTGTGGTAGTGTAGAGTACTGACCCATAATGAATGTGTATGAGGGAGCCCAGCAGCGCCCCCTGTGGTAGTGTAGAGTACTGACCCATAATGAATGTGTATGAGGGAACCCAGCAGCGCCCCCTGTGGTAGTGTAGAGTACTGACCCATAATGAATGTGTATGAGGGAACCCAGCAGCGCCCCCTGTGGTAGTGTAGAGTACTGACTCATAATGAATGTGTATGAGGGAGCCCAGCAGCGCCCCCTGTGGTAGTGTAGAGTACTGACTCATAATGAATGTGTATGAGGGAGCCCAGCAGCGCCCCCTGTGGTAGTGTAGAGTACTGACTCATAATGAATGTGTATGAGTGAGCCCAGCAGCGCCCCCTGTGGTAGTGTAGAGTACTGACCCATAATGAATGTGTATGAGGGAGCCCAGCAGCGCCCCCTGTGGTAGTGTAGAGTACTGACCCATAATGAATGTGTATGAGGGAGCCCAGCAGCGCCCCCTGTGGTAGTGTAGAGTACTGACTCATAATGAATGTGTATGAGGGAGCCCAGCAGCGCCCCCTGTGTAGAGTACTGACCCATAATGAATGTGTATGAGGGAGCCCAGCAGCGCCCCCTGTGTAGAGTACTGACCCATAATGAATGTGTATGAGGGAGCCCAGCAGCGCCCCCTGTGGTAGTGTAGAGTACTGACCCATAATGAATGTGTATGAGGAGCCCAGCAGCGCCCCCTGTGGTAGTGTAGAGTACTGACTCATAATGAATGTGTATGAGGGAGCCCAGGAGCACCCCCTGTGGTAGTGTAGAGTACTGCCCCATAATGAATGTGTATGAGGAAGCCCAGCAGCTCCCCCTGTGGTAGTGTAGAGTACTGACTCATAATGAATGTGTATGAGGGAGCCCAGCAGCGCCCCCTGTGGTAGTGTAGAGTACTGACTCATAATGAATGTGTATGAGGAGCCCAGCAGCGCCCCCTGTGGTAGTGTAGAGTACTGCCCCATAATGAATGTGTATGAGGAGCCCAGCAGCGCCCCCTGTGGTAGTGTAGAGTACTGACTCATAATGAATGTGTATGAGGGAGCCCAGCAGCGCCCCCTGTGGTAGTGTAGAGTACTGACTCATAATGAATGTGTATGAGGGAGCCCAGCAGCGCCCCCTGTGGTAGTGTAGAGTACTGACCCATAATGAATGTGTATGAGGGAGCCCAGCAGCGCCCCCTGTGGTAGTGTAGAGTACTGACTCATAATGAATGTGTATGAGGGAGCCCAGCAGCGCCCCCTGTGGTAGTGTAGAGTACTGACCCATAATGAATGTGTATGAGGGAGCGGAGCAGCGCCCCCTGTGGTAGTGTAGAGTACTGACTCATAATGAATGTGTATGAGGGAGCGGAGCAGCGCCCCCTGTGGTAGTGTAGAGTACTGACTCATAATGAATGTGTATGAGGGAGCCCAGCAGCGCCCCCTGTGGTAGTGTAGAGTACTGACCCATAATGAATGTGTATGAGGGAGCCCAGCAGCGCCCCCTGTGGTAGTGTAGAGTACTGACCCATAATGAATGTGTATGAGGGAGCCCAGCAGCACCCCCTGTGGTAGTGTAGAGTACTGACCCATAATGAATGTGTATGAGGGAGCCCAGCAGCGCCCCCTGTGGTAGTGTAGAGTACTGACTCATAATGAATGTGTATGAGGGAGCCCAGCAGCGCCCCCTGTGGTAGTGTAGAGTACTGACTCATAATGAATGTGTATGAGGGAGCCCAGCAGCGCCCCCTGTGGTAGTGTAGAGTACTGACCCATAATGAATGTGTATGAGGGAGCCCAGCAGCACCCCCTGTGGTAGTGTAGAGTACTGCCCCATAATGAATGTGTGTGAAGGAGCCCAGCAGCGCCCCCTGTGGTAGTGTAGAGTACTGACTCATAATGAATGTGTATGAGGGAGCCCAGCAGCACCCCCTGTGGTAGTGTAGAGTACTGCCCCATAATGAATGTGTATGAGGGAGCCCAGCAGCGCCCCCTGTGGTAGTGTAGAGTACTGACCCATAATGAATGTGTGTGAAGGAGCCCAGCAGCGCCCCCTGTGGTAGTGTAGAGTACTGCCCCATAATGAATGTGTGTGAAGGAGCCCAGCAGCGCCCCCTGTGGTAGTGTAGAGTACTGACCCATAATGAATGTGTATGAGGGAGCCCAGCAGCGCCCCCTGTGGTAGTGTAGAGTACTGACTCATAATGAATGTGTATGAGGGAGCCCAGCAGCGCCCCCTGTGGTAGTGTAGAGTACTGACCCATAATGAATGTGTATGAGGGAGCCCAGCAGCGCCCCCTGTGGTAGTGTAGAGTACTGCCCCATAATGAATGTGTATGAGGGAGCCCAGCAGCGCCCCCTGTGGTAGTGTAGAGTACTGACTCATAATGAATGTGTATGAGGGAGCCCAGCAGCGCCCCCTGTGGTAGTGTAGAGTACTGACTCATAATGAATGTGTATGAGGGAGCCCAGCAGCGCCCCCTGTGGTAGTGTAGAGTACTGACCCATAATGAATGTGTGTGAAGGAGCCCAGCAGCGCCCCCTGTGGTAGTGTAGAGTACTGACCCATAATGAATGTGTATGAGGGAGCCCAGCAGCGCCCCCTGTGGTAGTGTAGAGTACTGACCCATAATGAATGTGTATGAGGGAGTTCAGCAGTGCCCCCTGTGGTAGTGTAGAGTACTGACCCATAATGAATGTGTATGAGGGAGCCCAGCAGTGCCCCCTGTGGTAGTGTAGAGTACTGACTCATAATGAATGTGTATGAGGGAGCCCAGCAGCGCCCCCTGTGGTAGTGTAGAGTACTGACTCATAATGAATGTGTATGAGGGAGCCCAGCAGCACCCCCTGTGGTAGTGTAGAGTACTGACCCATAATGAATGTGTATGAGGGAGCCCAGCAGCGCCCCCTGTGGTAGTGTAGAGTACTGACTCATAATGAATGTGTATGAGGGAGTCCAGCAGCGCCCCCTGTGGTAGTGTAGAGTACTGACCCATAATGAATGTGTATGAGGGAGCCCAGCAGCGCCCCCTGTGGTAGTGTAGAGTACTGACCCATAATGAATGTGTATGAGGGAGCCCAGCAACACCCCCTGTGGTAGTGTAGAGTACTGACCCATAATGAATGTGTATGAGGGAGCCCAGCAGCGCCCCCTGTGGTAGTGTAGAGTACTGACCCATAATGAATGTGTATGAGGGAGCCCAGCAGCGCCCCCTGTGGTAGTGTAGAGTACTGACTCATAATGAATGTGTATGAGGGAGCCCAGCAGCGCCCCCTGTGGTAGTGTAGAGTACTGACTCATAATGAATGTGTATGAGGGAGCCCAGCAGCGCCCCCTGTGGTAGTGTAGAGTACTGACTCATAATGAATGTGTATGAGGGAGCCCAGCAGCGCCCCCTGTGGTAGTGTAGAGTACTGACCCATAATGAATGTGTATGAGGGAGCCCAGCAGCGCCCCCTGTGGTAGTGTAGAGTACTGACCCATAATGAATGTTTATGAGGGAGCTCTGCAGCGCCCCCTGTGGTAGTGTAGAGTACTGACCCATAATGAATGTGTATGAGGGAGCCCAGCAGCACCCCCTGTGGTAGTGTAGAGTACTGACTCATAATGAATGTGTATGAGGGAGCTGAGGAGCGCCCCCTGTGGTAGTGTAGAGTACTGACCCATAATGAATGTGTATGAGGGAGCCCAGCAGCACCCCCTGTGGTAGTGTAGAGTACTGACCCATAATGAATGTGTATGAGGGAGCCCAGCAGCGCCCCCTGTGGTAGTGTAGAGTACTGACCCATAATGAATGTGTATGAGGGAGCCCAGCAGCGCCCCCTGTGGTAGTGTAGAGTACTGACCCATAATGAATGTGTATGAGGGAGCCCAGCAGCGCCCCCTGTGGTAGTGTAGAGTACTGACCCATAATGAATGTGTATGAGGGAGCCCAGCAGCGCCCCCTGTGGTAGTGTAGAGTACTGACCCATAATGAATGTGTGTGAAGGAGCCCAGCAGCGCCCCCTGTGGTAGTGTAGAGTACTGACCCATAATGAATGTGTATGAGGGAGCCCAGCAGCGCCCCCTGTGATAGTGTAGAGTACTGACCCATAATGAATGTGTATGAGGGAGTTCAGCAGTGCCCCCTGTGGTAGTGTAGAGTACTGACCCATAATGAATGTGTATGAGGGAGCCCAGCAGCGCCCCCTGTGGTAGTGTAGAGTACTGACTCATAATGAATGTGTATGAGGGAGCCCAGCAGCGCCCCCTGTGGTAGTGTAGAGTACTGACTCATAATGAATGTGTATGAGGGAGCCCAGCAGCGCCCCCTGTGGTAGTGTAGAGTACTGACCCATAATGAATGTGTATGAGGGAGCCCAGCAGCGCCCCCTGTGGTAGTGTAGAGTACTGACTCATAATGAATGTGTATGAGGGAGTCCAGCAGCGCCCCCTGTGGTAGTGTAGAGTACTGACCCATAATGAATGTGTATGAGGGAGCCCAGCAGCGCCCCCTGTGGTAGTGTAGAGTACTGACCCATAATGAATGTGTATGAGGGAGCCCAGCAGCACCCCCTTTGGTAGTGTAGAGTACTGACCCATAATGAATGTGTATGAGGGAGCCCAGCAGCGCCCCCTGTGGTAGTGTAGAGTACTGACCCATAATGAATGTGTATGAGGGAGCCCAGCAGCGCCCCCTGTGGTAGTGTAGAGTACTGACTCATAATGAATGTGTATGAGGGAGCCCAGCAGCGCCCCCTGTGGTAGTGTAGAGTACTGACTCATAATGAATGTGTATGAGGGAGCCCAGCAGCGCCCCCTGTGGTAGTGTAGAGTACTGACTCATAATGAATGTGTATGAGGGAGCCCAGCAGCGCCCCCTGTGGTAGTGTAGAGTACTGACCCATAATGAATGTGTATGAGGGAGCCCAGCAGCGCCCCCTGTGGTAGTGTAGAGTACTGACCCATAATGAATGTGTATGAGGGAGCCCAGCAGCGCCCCCTGTGGTAGTGTAGAGTACTGACCCATAATGAATGTGTATGAGGGAGCCCAGCAGCGCCCCCTGTGGTAGTGTAGAGTACTGACTCATAATGAATGTGTATGAGGGAGCTGAGGAGCGCCCCCTGTGGTAGTGTAGAGTACTGACCCATAATGAATGTGTATGAGGGAGCCCAGCAGCACCCCCTGTGGTAGTGTAGAGTACTGACCCATAATAAATGTGTATGAGGGAGCCCAGCAGCGCCCCCTGTGGTAGTGTAGAGTACTGACCCATAATGAATGTGTATGAGGGAGCCCAGCAGCGCCCCCTGTGGTAGTGTAGAGTACTGACCCATAATGAATGTGTATGAGGGAGCCCAGCAGCGCCCCCTGTGGTAGTGTAGAGTACTGACCCATAATGAATGTGTATGAGGGAGCCCAGCAGCGCCCCCTGTGGTAGTGTAGAGTACTGACTCATAATGAATGTGTATGAGTGAGCCCAGCAGCGCCCCCTGTGGTAGTGTAGAGTACTGACCCATAATGAATGTGTATGAGTGAGCCCAGCAGCTCCCCCTGTGGTAGTGTAGAGTACTGACCCATAATGAATGTGTATGAGGGAGCCCAGCAGCGCCCCCTGTGGTAGTGTAGAGTACTGACCCATAATGAATGTGTATGAGGGAGCCCAGCAGCGCCCCCTGTGGTAGTGTAGAGTACTGACCCATAATGAATGTGTATGAGGGAGCCCAGCAGCGCCCCCTGTGGTAGTGTAGAGTACTGACCCATAATGAATGTGTATGAGGGAGCCCAGCAGCGCCCCCTGTGGTAGTGTAGAGTACTGACTCATAATGAATGTGTATGAGTGAGCCCAGCAGCGCCCCCTGTGGTAGTGTAGAGTACTGACCCATAATGAATGTGTATGAGGGAGCCCCGCAGCGCCCCCTGTGGTAGTGTAGAGTACTGACCCATAATGAATGTGTATGAGGGAGCCCAGCAGCGCCCCCTGTGGTAGTGTAGAGTACTGACTCATAATGAATGTGTATGAGGGAGCCCAGCAGCGCCTCCTGTGGTAGTGTAGAGTACTGACCCATAATGAATGTGTATGAGGGAGCCCAGCAGCGCCCCCTGTGGTAGTGTAGAGTACTGACCCATAATGAATGTGTATGAGGGAGCCCAGCAGCGCCCCCTGTGGTAGTGTAGAGTACTGACTCATAATGAATGTGTATGAGTGAGCCCAGCAGCTCCCCCTGTGGTAGTGTAGAGTACTGACCCATAATGAATGTGTATGAGGGAGCCCAGCAGCGCCCCCTGTGGTAGTGTAGAGTACTGACCCTTAATGAATGTGTATGAGGGAGCCCAGCAGCGCCCCCTGTGGTAGTGTAGAGTACTGACTCATAATGAATGTGTATGAGGGAGCCCAGCAGCGCCCCCTGTGGTAGTGTAGAGTACTGACTCATAATGAATGTGTATGAGGGAGCCCAGCAGCGCCCCCTGTGGTAGTGTAGAGTACTGACTCATAATGAATGTGTATGAGGGAGCCCAGCAGCGCCCCCTGTGGTAGTGTAGAGTACTGACCCATAATGAATGTGTATGAGGGAGCCCAGCAGCGCCCCCTGTGGTAGTGTAGAGTACTGCCCCATAATGAATGTGTATGAGGGAGCCCAGCAGCGCCCCCTGTGGTAGTGTAGAGTACTGGCTCATAATGAATGTGTATGAGGGAGCCCAGCAGCGCCCTCTGTGGTAGTGTAGAGTACTGACCCATAATGAATGTGTATGATGGAGCCCAGCAGCGCCCCCTGTGGTAGTGTAGAGTACTGACCCTTAATGAATGTGTATGAGGGAGCCCAGCAGCGCCCCCTGTGGTAGTGTAGAGTACTGCCCCATAATGAATGTGTATGAGGGAGCCCAGCAGCGCCCCCTGTGGTAGTGTAGAGTACTGGCTCATAATGAATGTGTATGAGGGAGCCCAGCAGCGCCCTCTGTGGTAGTGTAGAGTACTGACCCATAATGAATGTGTATGATGGAGCCCAGCAGCGCCCCCTGTGGTAGTGTAGAGTACTGACCCATAATGAATGTGTATGAGGGAGCCCAGCAGCGCCCCCTGTGGTAGTGTAGAGTACTGACCCATAATGAATGTGTATGAGGGAACCCAGCAGCGCCCCCTGTGGTAGTGTAGAGTACTGACCCATAATGAATGTGTATGAGGGAGCCCAGCAGCGCCCCCTGTGGTAGTGTAGAGTACTGACCCATAATGAATGTGTATGAGGGAGCCCAGCAGCGCCCCCTGTGGTAGTGTAGAGTACTGCCCCATAATGAATGTGTATGAGGGAGCCCAGCAGCGCCCCCTGTGGTAGTGTAGAGTACTGCCCCATAATGAATGTGTATGAGGGAGCCCAGCAGCGCCCCCTGTGGTAGTGTAGAGTACTGCCCCATAATGAATGTGTATGAGGAAGCCCAGCAGCGCCCCCTGTGGTAGTGTAGAGTACTGACTCATAATGAATGTGTATGAGGGAGCCCAGCAGCGCCCCCTGTGGTAGTGTAGAGTACTGACCCATAATGAATGTGTATGAGGGAGCCCAGCAGCACCCCCTGTGGTAGTGTAGAGTACTGACCCATAATGAATGTGTATGAGGGAGCCCAGTAGCACCCCCTGTGGTAGTGTAGAGTTCTGACCCATAATGAATGTGTATGAGGGAGCCCAGCAGCGCCCCCTGTGGTAGTGTAGAGTACTGACCCATAATGAATGTGTATGAGGGAGCCCAGCAGCGCCCCCTGTGGTAGTGTAGAGTACTGACCCATAATGAATGTGTATGAGGGAGCCCAGCAGCGCCCCCTGTGGTAGTGTAGAGTACTGACTCATAATGAATGTGTATGAGGGAGCCCAGCAGCGCCCCCTGTGGTAGTGTAGAGTACTGACCCATAATGAATGTGTATGAGGGAGCCCAGCAGCGCCCCCTGTGGTAGTGTAGAGTACTGACTCAATGAATGTGTATGAGGGAGCTGAGGAGCAGTTCAGCAGCCACCATTTTTAGAACAGAACAGGAGCCAGTGGTAACGATTTTAGCAAGACTGATCTTATAGGCTCCTCTACAAGAGGCCGCTCCTCTACAAGAGGCCGCTCCTCTACAAGAGGCCGCTCCTCTACAAGAGGCCGCTCCTCTACAAGAGGCCGCTCCTCTACAAGAGGCCGCTCCTCTACAAGAGGCCGCTCCTCTACAAGAGGCCGCTCCTCTACAAGAGGCCGCTCCTCTACAAGAGGCCGCTCCTCTACAAGAGGCCGCTCCTCTACAAGAGGCCGGTCTTATCACACAGAAACTCTCTCTCATACACACATATGAGCTGTGTCTGTCTACTCTGCAATTTCAGTTTTTATTAATATTATTATTACTATTATATGTGTATTTGATGTGTGGTCTAGTGTGTTACTACCTCCTTTTCCGGCATCAGGGGCTGTAAAGAGCAGTGTGAGGCAGGAGCCTCTGGAGCTGTAGAGGGTAAAGAGCAGTGTGAGGCAGGAGCCTCTGGAGCTGTAGAGGGTAAAGAGCAGTGTGAGGGCAGTAGCCTCTGGAGCTGTAGAGGGTAAAGAGCAGTGTGAGGGCAGGAGCCTCTGGAGCTGTAGAGGGTAAAGAGCAGTGTGAGGCAGGAGCCTCTGGAGCTGTAGAGGGTAAAGAGCAGTGTGAGGCAGGAGCCTCTGGAGCTGTAGAGGGTAAAGAGCAGTGTGAGGGCAGGAGCCTCTGGAGCTGTAGAGGGTAAAGAGCAGTGTGAGGGCAGGAGCCTCTGGAGCTGTAGAGGGTAAAGAGCAGTGTGAGGCAGGAGCCTCTGGAGCTGTAGAGGGTAAAGAGCAGTGTGAGGCAGGAGCCTCTGGAGCTGTAGAGGGTAAAGAGCAGTGTGAGGCAGGAGCCTCTGGAGCTGTAGAGGGTAAAGAGCAGTGTGAGGCAGGAGCCTCTGGAGCTGTAGAGGGTAAAGAGCAGTGTGAGGCAGGAGCCTCTGGAGCTGTAGAGGGTAAAGAGCAGTGTGAGGCAGGAGCCTCTGGAGCTGTAGAGGGTAAAGAGCAGTGTGAGGCAGGAGCCTCTGGAGCTGTAGAGGGTAAAGAGCAGTGTGAGGGCAGGAGCCTCTGGAGCTGTAGAGGGTAAAGAGCAGTGTGAGGGCAGTAGCCTCTGGAGCTGTAGAGGGTAAAGAGCAGTGTGAGGCAGGAGCCTCTGGAGCTGTAGAGGGTAAAGAGCAGTGTGAGGCAGGAGCCTCTGGAGCTGTAGAGGGTAAAGAGCAGTGTGAGGCAGGAGCCTCTGGAGCTGTAGAGGGTAAAGAGCAGTGTGAGGGCAGGAGCCTCTGGAGCTGTAGAGGGTAAAGAGCAGTGTGAGGCAGGAGCCTCTGGAGCTGTAGAGGGTAAAGAGCAGTGTGAGGCAGGAGCCTCTGGAGCTGTAGAGGGTAAAGAGCAGTGTGAGGGCAGGAGCCTCTGGAGCTGTAGAGGGTAAAGAGCAGTGTGAGGCAGGAGCCTCTGGAGCTGTAGAGGGTAAAGAGCAGTGTGAGGCAGGAGCCTCTGGAGCTGTAGAGGGTAAAGAGCAGTGTGAGGGCAGGAGCCTCTGGAGCTGTAGAGGGTAAAGAGCAGTGTGAGGCAGGAGCCTCTGGAGCTGTAGAGGGTAAAGAGCAGTGTGAGGGCAGGAGCCTCTGGAGCTGTAGAGGGTAAAGAGCAGTGTGAGGCAGGAGCCTCTGGAGCTGTAGAGGGTAAAGAGCAGTGTGAGGGCAGTAGCCTCTGGAGCTGTAGAGGGTAAAGAGCAGTGTGAGGGCAGGAGCCTCTGGAGCTGTAGAGGGTAAAGAGCAGTGTGAGGGCAGGAGCCTCTGGAGCTGTAGAGGGTAAAGAGCAGTGTGAGGCAGGAGCCTCTGGAGCTGTAGAGGGTAAAGAGCAGTGTGAGGGCAGTAGCCTCTGGAGCTGTAGAGGGTAAAGAGCAGTGTGAGGCAGGAGCCTCTGGAGCTGTAGAGGGTAAAGAGCAGTGTGAGGCAGGAGCCTCTGGAGCTGTAGAGGGTAAAGAGCAGTGTGAGGCAGGAGCCTCTGGAGTTGTAGAGGGTAAAGAGCAGTGTGAGGGCAGGAGCCTCTGGAGCTGTAGAGGGTAAAGAGCAGTGTGAGGCAGGAGCCTCTGGAGCTGTAGAGGGTAAAGAGCAGTGTGAGGGCAGTAGCCTCTGGAGCTGTAGAGGGTAAAGAGCAGTGTGAGGCAGGAGCCTCTGGAGCTGTAGAGGGTAAAGAGCAGTGTGAGGCAGGAGCCTCTGGAGCTGTAGAGGGTAAAGAGCAGTGTGAGGCAGGAGCCTCTGGAGTTGTAGAGGGTAAAGAGCAGTGTGAGGCAGGAGCCTCTGGAGCTGTAGAGGGTAAAGAGCAGTGTGAGGCAGGAGCCTCTGGAGTTGTAGAGGGTAAAGAGCAGTGTGAGGCAGGAGCCTCTGGAGCTGTAGAGGGTAAAGAGCAGTGTGAGGCAGGAGCCTCTGGAGTTGTAGAGGGTAAAGAGCAGTGTGAGGCAGGAGCCTCTGGAGCTGTAGAGGGTAAAGAGCAGTGTGAGGCAGGAGCCTCTGGAGCTGTAGAGGGTAAAGAGCAGTGTGAGGCAGGAGCCTCTGGAGCTGTAGAGGGTAAAGAGCAGTGTGAGGCAGGAGCCTCTGGAGCTGTAGAGGGTAAAGAGCAGTGTGAGGGCAGGAGCCTCTGGAGCTGTAGAGGGTAAAGAGCAGTGTGAGGCAGGAGCCTCTGGAGCTGTAGAGGGTAAAGAGCAGTGTGAGGCAGGAGCCTCTGGAGCTGTAGAGGGTAAAGAGCAGTGTGAGGCAGGAGCCTCTGGAGCTGTAGAGGGTAAAGAGCAGTGTGAGGGCAGGAGCCTCTGGAGCTGTAGAGGGTAAAGAGCAGTGTGAGGGCAGTAGCCTCTGGAGCTGTAGAGGGTAAAGAGCAGTGTGAGGGCAGGAGCCTCTGGAGCTGTAGAGGGTAAAGAGCAGTGTGAGGCAGGAGCCTCTGGAGCTGTAGAGGGTAAAGAGCAGTGTGAGGCAGGAGCCTCTGGAGCTGTAGAGGGTAAAGAGCAGTGTGAGGCAGGAGCCTCTGGAGCTGTAGAGGGTAAAGAGCAGTGTGAGGCAGGAGCCTCTGGAGCTGTAGAGGGTAAAGAGCAGTGTGAGGCAGGAGCCTCTGGAGCTGTAGAGGGTAAAGAGCAGTGTGAGGCAGGAGCCTCTGGAGCTGTAGAGGGTAAAGAGCAGTGTGAGGCAGGAGCCTCTGGAGCTGTAGAGGGTAAAGAGCAGTGTGAGGCAGGAGCCTCTGGAGCTGTAGAGGGTAAAGAGCAGTGTGAGGCAGGAGCCTCTGGAGCTGTAGAGGGTAAAGAGCAGTGTGAGGGCAGGAGCCTCTGGAGCTGTAGAGGGTAAAGAGCAGTGTGAGGCAGGAGCCTCTGGAGCTGTAGAGGGTAAAGAGCAGTGTGAGGCAGGAGCCTCTGGAGCTGTAGAGGGTAAAGAGCAGTGTGAGGCAGGAGCCTCTGGAGCTGTAGAGGGTAAAGAGCAGTGTGAGGCAGGAGCCTCTGGAGCTGTAGAGGGTAAAGAGCAGTGTGAGGCAGGAGCCTCTGGAGCTGTAGAGGGTAAAGAGCAGTGTGAGGCAGGAGCCTCTGGAGCTGTAGAGGGTAAAGAGCAGTGTGAGGGCAGGAGCCTCTGGAGCTGTAGAGGGTAAAGAGCAGTGTGAGGGCAGTAGCCTCTGGAGCTGTAGAGGGTAAAGAGCAGTGTGAGGGCAGTAGCCTCTGGAGCTGTAGAGGGTAAAGAGCAGTGTGAGGGCAGGAGCCTCTGGAGCTGTAGAGGGTAAAGAGCAGTGTGAGGCAGGAGCCTCTGGAGCTGTAGAGGGTAAAGAGCAGTGTGAGGCAGGAGCCTCTGGAGCTGTAGAGGGTAAAGAGCAGTGTGAGGCAGGAGCCTCTGGAGCTGTAGAGGGTAAAGAGCAGTGTGAGGCAGGAGCCTCTGGAGCTGTAGAGGGTAAAGAGCAGTGTGAGGCAGGAGCCTCTGGAGCTGTAGAGGGTAAAGAGCAGTGTGAGGCAGGAGCCTCTGGAGCTGTAGAGGGTAAAGAGCAGTGTGAGGCAGGAGCCTCTGGAGCTGTAGAGGGTAAAGAGCAGTGTGAGGGCAGGAGCCTCTGGAGCTGTAGAGGGTAAAGAGCAGTGTGAGGGCAGGAGCCTCTGGAGCTGTAGAGGGTAAAGAGCAGTGTGAGGGCAGGAGCCTCTGGAGCTGTAGAGGGTAAAGAGCAGTGTGAGGGCAGGAGCCTCTGGAGCTGTAGAGGGTAAAGAGCAGTGTGAGGCAGGAGCCTCTGGAGCTGTAGAGGGTAAAGAGCAGTGTGAGGGCAGGAGCCTCTGGAGCTGTAGAGGGTAAAGAGCAGTGTGAGGCAGGAGCCTCTGGAGCTGTAGAGGGTAAAGAGCAGTGTGAGGCAGGAGCCTCTGGAGCTGTAGAGGGTAAAGAGCAGTGTGAGGCAGGAGCCTCTGGAGCTGTAGAGGGTAAAGAGCAGTGTGAGGCAGGAGCCTCTGGAGCTGTAGAGGGTAAAGAGCAGTGTGAGGCAGGAGCCTCTGGAGCTGTAGAGGGTAAAGAGCAGTGTGAGGCAGGAGCCTCTGGAGCTGTAGAGGGTAAAGAGCAGTGTGAGGCAGGAGCCTCTGGAGCTGTAGAGGGTAAAGAGCAGTGTGAGGCAGGAGCCTCTGGAGCTGTAGAGGGTAAAGAGCAGTGTGAGGGCAGGAGCCTCTGGAGCTGTAGAGGGTAAAGAGCAGTGTGAGGGCAGGAGCCTCTGGAGCTGTAGAGGGTAAAGAGCAGTGTGAGGCAGGAGCCTCTGGAGCTGTAGAGGGTAAAGAGCAGTGTGAGGGCAGGAGCCTCTGGAGCTGTAGAGGGTAAAGAGCAGTGTGAGGCAGGAGCCTCTGGAGCTGTAGAGGGTAAAGAGCAGTGTGAGGCAGGAGCCTCTGGAGCTGTAGAGGGTAAAGAGCAGTGTGAGGCAGGAGCCTCTGGAGCTGTAGAGGATCACTGTCTCCTCACACTGCTGTTTAGTGAGCTCCTCTCTGGCAGGATGGTGATACATTAACTACTCACTCACGAACTACCCATCACTATTCTGTCCCTCTCCTGACTCCTCCCTCTTGTCCCTCTCCTGACTCCTCCCTCTGGACTCCCTTATTGACTCTACCCATCCCTGGCTCTGTGGGACACTGTACGATCACTGCCGGTCGGTTTCCACCAGTCACGTTCTCGGTGTGATAGAATGTATGGGCTGCTTCCAGGATAGTGGGCGGCTTGGTGGGGAGTGTGGCGATGTTTCCTCCCCCGCCCAGGTGGACAATGGTCATTCCTCTGGAAGCACCGGCTGCATTTCCAACCTCTCCATTATCGTGACAGAATTTACCTCATTACAGTCACGGCAGGAGGAAACATCGCCACACTCCCCAACCAAGCCGCCCCCGCCCACTAACCTGGAAGCAGCCCATACATTGTAGGCTAACCTTACTCTTATAGACGTGGCTTACCACTTCCGGAGCGCTGCGGTCCACAGAACAGAATACTTCCGGAGCGCTGCGGTCCACAGAGCAGAATACTTCCGGAGCGCTGCGGTCCACAGAGCAGAATACTTCCGGAGCGCTGCGGTCCACAGAGCAGAATACTTCCGGAGCGCTGCGGTCCACAGAGCAGAATACTTCCGGAGCGCTGCGGTCCACAGAGCAGAATACTTCCGGAGCGCTGCGGTCCACAGAGCAGAATACTTCCGGAGCGCTGCGGTCCACAGAGCAGAATACTTCCGGAGCGCTGCGGTCCACAGAGCAGAATACTTCCGGAGCGCTGCGGTCCACAGAGCAGAATACTTCCGGAGCGCTGCGGTCCACAGAGCAGAATACTTCCGGAGCGCTGCGGTCCACAGAGCAGAATACTTCCGGAGCGCTGCGGTCTACAGAGCAGAATACTTCCGCTGCGATGCAAGCCTCGATGGAGAATACTTCCTGTACCGTTCTGTAGTGGGCGGAGTCTCTGGCACTTCCCGGCTTCCGTAGTCTTGATGTGGCCTCAGCTCTTCCACGTCATCGAGAGAGTAGAGCTGCTGTGAAGACCGGGCCGAGGGCAGGTAACGACCCCGCGACCAGAGGACGGGAGCCGACAGCGGCCACCTGTGCAGGGGCAGACACAGTGCGGGATAGGGAGACTCCGGCCTCAGTCCCTGCAGCGCCCCTGCGAGGAGTCCGGCTGCGGTCATTACTCCATAGTCATGACCTGTGCACTGCACATCACAATAACGGCTCCCTCTGCCAGGTGTCACCCTGTGCCCCCCTTCCCCATGCTCTGCCAGGTGTCACCCTGTGCCCCCCTTCCCCATGCTCTGCCAGGTGTCACCCTGTGCCCCCCTTCCCCATGCTCTGCCAGGTGTCACCCTGTGCGCCCCCCTTCCCCATGCTCTGCCAGGTGTCACCCTGTGCCCCCCTTCCCCATGCTCTGCCAGGTGTCACCCTGTGCCCCCCTTCCCCATGCTCTGCCAGGTGTCACCCTGTGCCCCCCCCCTTCCCCATGCTCTGCCAGGTGTCACCCTGTGCCCCCCCCCTTCCCCATGCTCTGCCAGGTGTCACCCTGTGCCCCCCCCCTTCCCCATGCTCTGCCAGGTGTCACCCTGTGCCCCCCTTCCCCATGCTCTGCCAGGTGTCACCCTGTGCCCCCCTTCCCCATGCTCTGCCAGGTGTCACCCTGTGCCCCCCTTCCCCATGCTCTGCCAGGCGTCACCCTGTGCCCCCCTTCCCCATGCTCTGCCAGGTGTCACCCTGTGCGCCCCCCTTCCCCATGCTCTGCCAGGTGTCACCCTGTGCCCCCCTTCCCCATGCTCTGCCAGGTGTCACCCTGTGCCCCCCCCCTTCCCCATGCTCTGCCAGGTGTCACCCTGTGCCCCCCTTCCCCATGCTCTGCCAGGTGTCACCCTGTGCCCCCCCCCTTCCCCATGCTCTGCCAGGTGTCACCCTGTGCCCCCCCCCTTCCCCATGCTCTGCCAGGTGTCACCCTGTGCCCCCCCCCTTCCCCATGCTCTGCCAGGTGTCACCCTGTGCCCCCCTTCCCCATGCTCTGCCAGGTGTCACCCTGTGCCCCCCTTCCCCATGCTCTGCCAGGTGTCACCCTGTGCCCCCCTTCCCCATGCTCTGCCAGGTGTCACCCTGTGCGCCCCCCTTCCCCATGCTCTGCCAGGTGTCACCCTGTGCGCCCCCCTTCCCCATGCTCTGCCAGGTGTCACCCTGTGCGCCCCCCTTCCCCATGCTCTGCCAGGTGTCACCCTGTGCGCCCCCCTTCCCCATGCTCTGCCAGGTGTCACCCTGTGCGCCCCCCTTCCCCATGCTCTGCCAGGTGTCACCCTGTGCCCCCCTTCCCCATGCTCTGCCAGGTGTCACCCTGTGCCCCCCTTCCCCATGCTCTGCCAGGTGTCACCCTGTGCCCCCCTTCCCCATGCTCTGCCAGGTGTCACCCTGTGCCCCCCTTCCCCATGCTCTGCCAGGTGTCACCCTGTGCCCCCCCCTTCCCCATGCTCTGCCAGGTGTCACCCTGTGCCCCCCCCTTCCCCATGCTCTGCCAGGTGTCACCCTGTGCCCCCTCCTTCCCCATGCTCTGCCAGGTGTCACCCTGTGCCCCCTCCTTCCCCATGCTCTGCCAGGTGTCACCCTGTGCCCCCTCCTTCCCCATGCTCTGCCAGGTGTCACCCTGTGCCCCCTCCTTCCCCATGCTCTGCCAGGTGTCACCCTGTGCCCCCTCCTTCCCCATGCTCTGCCAGGTGTCACCCTGTGCCCCCTCCTTCCCCATGCTCTGCCAGGTGTCACCCTGTGCCCCCTCCTTCCCCATGCTCTGCCAGGTGTCACCCTGTGCCCCCCTTCCCCATGCTCTGCCAGGTGTCACCCTGTGCCCCCCCCTTCCCCATGCTCTGCCAGGTGTCACCCTGTGCGCCCCCCTTCCCCATGCTCTGCCAGGTGTCACCCTGTGCCCCCTCCTTCCCCATGCTCTGCCAGGTGTCACCCTGTGCCCCCTCCTTCCCCATGCTCTGCCAGGTGTCACCCTGTGCCCCCCTCCTTCCCCATGCTCTGCCAGGTGTCACCCTGTGCCCCCTCCTTCCCCATGCTCTGCCAGGCGTCACCCTGTGCCCCCCTTCCCCATGCTCTGCCAGGCGTCACCCTGTGCCCCCCTTCCCCATGCTCTGCCAGGCGTCACCCTGTGCCCCCCTTCCCCATGCTCTGCCAGGCGTCACCCTGTGCCCCCCTTCCCCATGCTCTGCCAGGCGTCACCCTGTGCCCCCCTTCCCCATGCTCTGCCAGGCGTCACCCTGTGCGCCCCCCCTTCCCCATGCTCTGCCAGGCGTCACCCTGTGCGCCCTCCTTCCCCATGCTCTGCCAGGTGTCACCCTGTGCGCCCTCCTTCCCCATGCTCTGCCAGGTGTCACCCTGTGTGCCCCCCTTCCCCATGCTCTGCCAGGTGTCACCCTGTGTGCCCCCCTTCCCCATGCTCTGCCAGGTGTCACCCTGTGCCCCCCTTCCCCATGCTCTGCCAGGTGTCACCCTGTGCCCCCCTTCCCCATGCTCTGCCAGGTGTCACCCTGTGCCCCCCCTTCCCCATGCTCTGCCAGGTGTCACCCTGTGCCCCCCTTCCCCATGCTCTGCCAGGTGTCACCCTGTGCCCCCCCCCTTCCCCATGCTCTGCCAGGTGTCACCCTGTGCCCCCTCCTTCCCCATGCTCTGCCAGGTGTCACCCTGTGCCCCCCTTCCCCATGCTCTGCCAGGTGTCACCCTGTGCCCCCCTTCCCCATGCTCTGCCAGGTGTCACCCTGTGCCCCCCTTCCCCATGCTCTGCCAGGTGTCACCCTGTGCCCCCCTTCCCCATGCTCTGCCAGGTGTCACCCTGTGCCCCCCCTTCCCCATGCTCTGCCAGGTGTCACCCTGTGCCCCCCTTCCCCATGCTCTGCCAGGTGTCACCCTGTGCGCCCCCCTTCCCCATGCTCCTGCCAGGTGTCACCCTGTGCGCCCCCCTTCCCCATGCTCTGCCAGGTGTCACCCTGTGCGCCCCCCTTCCCCATGCTCTGCCAGGTGTCACCCTGTGCGCCCCCCCTTCCCCATGCTCTGCCAGGTGTCACCCTGTGCCCCCCTTCCCCATGCTCTGCCAGGTGTCACCCTGTGCCCCCCTTCCCCATGCTCTGCCAGGTGTCACCCTGTGCCCCCCTTCCCCATGCTCTGCCAGGTGTCACCCTGTGCGCCCCCCTTCCCCATGCTCTGCCAGGTGTCACCCTGTGCCCCCCTTCCCCATGCTCTGCCAGGTGTCACCCTGTGCGCCCCCCTTCCCCATGCTCTGCCAGGTGTCACCCTGTGCCCCCCTTCCCCATGCTCTGCCAGGTGTCACCCTGTGCCCCCCCCCTTCCCCATGCTCTGCCAGGTGTCACCCTGTGCCCCCCCCCTTCCCCATCCTCTGCCAGGTGTCACCCTGTGCCCCCCCCTTCCCCATGCTCTGCCAGGTGTCACCCTGTGCGCCCCCCTTCCCCATGCTCTGCCAGGTGTCACCCTGTGCGCCCCCCTTCCCCATGCTCTGCCAGGTGTCACCCTGTGTGCCCCCCTTCCCCATGCTCTGCCAGGTGTCACCCTGTGCGCCCCCCTTCCCCATCCTCTGCCAGGTGTCACCCTGTGCCCCCCTTCCCCATGCTCTGCCAGGTGTCACCCTGTGCCCCCCTTCCCCATGCTCTGCCAGGTGTCACCCTGTGCCCCCCCCTTCCCCATCCTCTGCCAGGTGTCACCCTGTGCCCCCCCCTTCCCCATCCTCTGCCAGGTGTCACCCTGTGCCCCCCCCTTCCCCATCCTCTGCCAGGTGTCACCCTGTGCCCCCCCCTTCCCCATCCTCTGCCAGGTGTCACCCTGTGCCCCCCCCTTCCCCATGCTCTGCCAGGTGTCACCCTGTGCCCCCCCCTTCCCCATGCTCTGCCAGGCGTCACCCTGTGCCCCCCCCTTCCCCATGCTCTGCCAGGCGTCACCCTGTGCGCCCCCCTTCCCCATGCTCTGCCAGGCGTCACCCTGTGCGCCCCCCTTCCCCATGCTCTGCCAGGCGTCACCCTGTGCGCCCCCCTTCCCCATGCTCTGCCAGGCGTCACCCTGTGCGCCCCCCCCCCCTCCCCTTCCTCTGCCAGGCGTCACCCTGTGCGCCCCCCTTCCTCTGCCAGGCGTCACCCTGTGCGCCCCCCCCCTCCCCTTCCTCTGCCAGGCGCCACCCTGTGCGCCCCCCCCCTCCCCTTCCTCTGCCAGGCGTCACCCTGTGCGCCCCCCCCCTCCCCTTCCTCTGCCAGGCGTCACCCTGTGCGCCCCCCCCTCCCCTTCCTCTGCCAGGCGTCACCCTGTGCGCCCCCCCCTCCCCTTCCTCTGCCAGGCGTCACCCTGTGCGCCCCCCCCTCCCCTTCCTCTGCCAGGCGTCACCCTGTGCGCCCCCCCCCCTCCCCTTCCTCTGCCAGGCGTCACCCTGTGCGCCCCCCCCCTCCCCTTCCTCTGCCAGGCGTCACCCTGTGCGCCCCCCCCCTCCCCTTCCTCTGCCAGGCGTCACCCTGTGCGCCCCCCCCCTCCCCTTCCTCTGCCAGGCGTCACCCTGTGCGCCCCCCCCTCCCCTTCCTCTGCCAGGCGTCACCCCTGTGCGCCCCCCCCCTCCCCTTCCTCTGCCAGGCGTCACCCTGTGCGCCCCCCCCCTCCCCTTCCTCTGCCAGGCGTCACCCTGTGCGCCCCCCCCCTCCCCTTCCTCTGCCAGGCGTCACCCTGTGCGCCCCCCCCCCTCCCCTTCCTCTGCCAGGCGTCACCCTGTGCGCCCCCCCCCCTCCCCTTCCTCTGCCAGGCGTCACCCTGTGCGCCCCCCTTCCCCCCATCCTCTGCTTCCAGTAGGTGCTGCACTGTATATTGGGCGGTGTTGGGGCAGAGCGGGTGATGGAGTCCCCACTTTCTGGGTTGTGGGCTGTGGATCTGACGCCCGCCTGTGGTGCTGTTTTTCACCTTTGCTGCTTTTCTTCTCTCAGGGCCAGGAGCTGCTGCACTTTTTTCCGTACGTCTGAGTGTCCCCAGCCGGAGCCATGACGGCCGCAGAGAACGTGTGCTACACCCTCATCAATGTCCCCATGGACTCTGAGCCTCCATCAGAGATCACACTGAAGACCGACCTGGGTATGAGAATGGCGCAAGTCATCAGAGCGGTGGAATAGTGGAGGCGGGGGTGCCCGGGTACGGTGGGTGGAGGAGGCGGGGGGTGCCCGGGTACGGTGGGTGGAGGAGGCGGGGGTGCCCGGGTACGGTGGGTGGAGGAGGCGGGGGTGCCCGGGTACGGTGGGTGGAGGAGGCGGGGGTGCCCGGGTACGGTGGGTGGAGGAGGCGGGGGTGCCCGGGTACGGTGGGTGGAGGCGGCGGGGGAGCCAGGGTATGGCGGTTGGAGGCGGCGGGGGAGCCAGGGTATGGCGGTTGGAGGCGGCGGGGGTAGCCAGGGTATGGCGGTTGGAGGCGGCGGGGGAGCCAGGGTATGGCGGTTGGAGGCGGCGGGGGAGCCAGGGTATGGCGGTTGGAGGCGGCGGGGTAGCCAGGGTATGGCGGTTGGAGGCGGCGGGGGAGCCAGGGTATGGCGGTTGGAGGCGGCGGGGGAGCCAGGGTATGGCGGTTGGAGGCGGCGGGGGAGCCAGGGTATGGCGGTTGGAGGCGGCGGGGGAGCCAGGGTATGGCGGTTGGAGGCGGCGGGGGAGCCAGGGTATGGCGGTTGGAGGCGGCGGGGGAGCCAGGGTATGGCGGTTGGAGGCGGCGGGGGAGCCCGGGTATGGCGGTTGGAGGCGGCGGGGGAGCCAGGGTATGGCGGTTGGAGGCGGCGGGGGTGCCCGGGTACGGGGGTGGAGGCGGCCTTTTGCCCTCCTCCCCCCGCCTGTTCTAATGCGCCGTGCCTTGTTCACACACAGAGAAAGGAGATGTGAAATCCAAGACGGAGGCTCTGAAGAAAGTGATCATCATGATCCTGAACGGGGAGAAGCTGCCCGGGCTCCTGATGACCATCATCCGCTTCGTGCTGCCGCTGCAGGACCACACCATCAAGAAGCTGCTGCTCGTCTTCTGGGAGATCGTCCCCAAGACCACTCCGGACGGTAAACTGCTGCAGGAGATGATCCTGGTGTGTGACGCCTACAGGAAGGTGCGTCTGATGCTGGGGGGGTGGAGGGACCCCCGGCTCTGAGTATTGGGGGGATCCGGGCTGACCCCTCTGGTGCTGATGGCGGGTGTCGATTCTCGTCCTTTCAGGATCTCCAGCATCCGAATGAGTTCATCCGCGGCTCCACCCTGCGCTTCCTGTGTAAGCTGAAAGAGGCCGAGCTCCTGGAGCCGCTGATGCCGGCCATCCGGGCGTGCCTGGAACATCGGCACAGCTACGTGAGGAGGAACGCCGTGCTGGCCATATACACCATCTACAGGTACCGCGGCCCAGCAGCACAGCGCCCGTACACTGCCATGTCCACGATCCCAGCCTGAGACATCCAGCACTGGAGCAGCAGCCCGTCTGTGGCTGTCAGCCCGACCCCTATGACCTGCGGCCCGTCTGTGGCTTGCGGCCCGAGCCCTGTGACCCACGGCCCGAGCCCTGTGACCCGCGGCCCGAGCCCTGTGGCCCGCGGCCCGAGCCCTGTGGCCCGCGGCCCGAGCCCTGTGGCCCGCGGCCCGAGCCCTGTGGCCCGCGGCCCGAGCCCTGTGGCCCGCGGCCCGAGCCCTGTGGCCCGCGGCCCGAGCCCTGTGGCCCGCGGCCCGAGCCCTGTGGCCCGCGGCCCGAGCCCTGTGGCCCGCGGCCCGAGCCCTGTGGCCCGCGGCCCGAGCCCTGTGGCCCGCGGCCCGAGCCCTGTGGCCCGCGGCCCGAGCCCTGTGGCCCGCGGCCCGAGCCCTGTGGCCCGCGGCCCGAGCCCTGTGGCCCGCGGCCCGAGCCCTGTGGCCCGCGGCCCGAGCCCTGTGGCCCGCGGCCCGAGCCCTGTGGCCCGCGGCCCGAGCCCTGTGGCCCGCGGCCCGAGCCCTGTGGCCCGCGGCCCGAGCCCTGTGGCCCGCGGCCCGAGCCCTGTGGCCCGCGGCCCGAGCCCTGTGGCCCGCGGCCCGAGCCCTGTGGCCCGCGGCCCGAGCCCTGTGGCCCGCGGCCCGAGCCCTGTGGCCCGCGGCCCGAGCCCTGTGGCCCGCGGCTCATCTGAGCCTTGTAACACACGTCCCACCTACAAGCTGCTGCCTTTTCTGAGGAGCCCCCACAATGCCGTCTTGTAGCGTCGCGGCATGTGCCTAATGTCATGGTGACCTGCTCATTAGTAGAAGCACGATGGGTATCACAGGGGGGGACGAGGTTCCTGGGGCTTTGGTGCGGCAGCCACAGACTAGCAATATGGCCGCTTGCTCCAGGTACTGCAAGCAATGTTCCTCTGATCTAATCCAGAGATTTCCCCCGATGTGGGTTTGTTCCAGTGTATCGGTGCAGTCAAGCTGAGCACATTGTCCTGTTCTGGACTAAAGGCTGATGGTCCTTACCGGCACTGATATACTGTAACAAACCCTCAGCTTTTTGGGAAGGCGCCACCAGTTCAGTAAGGGCGGTGGATGCAGGCGGCGGTCTCCCGGCCCGGGCGGTGGATGCAGGCGGCGGTCTCCCGGCCCGGGCGGTGGATGCAGGCGGCGGTCTCCCGGCCCGGGCGGTGGATGCAGGCGGCGGTCTCCCGGCCCGGGCGGTGGATGCAGGCGGCGGTCTCCCGGCCCGGGCGGTGGATGCAGGCGGCGGTCTCCCGGCCCGGGCGGTGGATGCAGGCGGCGGTCTCCCGGCCCGGGCGGTGGATGCAGGCGGCGGTCTCCCGGCCCGGGCGGTGGATGCAGGCGGCGGTCTCCCGGCCCGGGCGGTGGATGCAGGCGGCGGTCTCCCGGCCCGGGCGGTGGATGCAGGCGGCGGTCTCCCGGCCCGGGCGGTGGATGCTGGCGGCGGTATCGCGGCAGGGCGGTGGCACTGCGGGGTCTGATCGCTCTGAATAACCTTCGCCTTTAGAAACTTTGAGCATCTGATCCCGGACGCCCCGGAGCTGATCCACGACTTCCTGGTGAACGAGAAGGACGCCAGCTGCAAGAGGAACGCCTTCATGATGCTGATCCACGCCGACCAGGTACGCGGCCCCTGCGCTGACACGCGCCCGCCAGCACCTGCCCCTATGATAACACTGATTGCTCATCTGTCGTACGGGCGTGTCTCCCCAGGACCGCGCTCTGGATTACCTCAGCACCTGCATCGATCAGGTCCACACCTTCGGGGACATCTTGCAGCTGGTGATTGTGGAGCTGATATACAAGGTGCGTGATGTCCGGCGAGAGCAGCCGAGGCCGGGGCCTTCACCAACAGCTTGGAAAATGGCAAACTCAGTCATGTTCCCCCCACCCGTCTCCCACCACGCTCTAGACCCCCGGCGGTGTTTGCGTCCTGTTCTACGTCGATGACATCTGCCATTATACGTGTGACCCCTGCAGACAATCACAGGCTGCAGCAGACTGAGATTTGCACTTATAGATTGAAACAGAGACCGCAGGACCTGGGCAGTGCAACTTCTGGGATATGGGCTGGTGATGCAGGGCGTTCAGTGGGCATGGCAGGCGTGGGTTAGTTTCGCAGGGCGTCCGGTGGGCACGGCAGGCGTGGGTCGGTGATGCAGGGCATCCGGTGGGCGCGGGTGGGCACGGCAGGCGTGGGCTGGTGACGCAGGGTGTTCAGTGGGCATGGCAGGCGTGGGTTGGTTTTGCAGGGCGTCCGGTGGGCACGGCAGGCGTGGGTCGGTGATGCAGGGCATCCGGTGGGCGCGGGTGGGCACGGCAGGCGCAGGCCGGTGACGCAGGGTGTTCAGTGGGCATGGCAGGCGTGGGTTGGTTTCGCAGGGCGTCCGGTGAGCACGGCAGGCGCGGGTTGGTTTCGCAGGGCGTCCGGTGGGCACGGCAGGCGTGGGTCGGTGATGCAGGGCGTCCGGTGGGCGCGGGTGGGCACGGCAGGCGTGGGCTGGTGACGCAGGGTGTTCAGTGGGCACGGCAGGCGTCGGTTGGTTTCGCAGGGCGTCCGGTGGGCACGGCAGGCGCAGGTTGGTTTCGCAGGGCGTCCGGTGGGCACGGCAGGCGTGGGTTGGTTTCGCAGGGCGTCCAGTGGGCACGGCAGGCGCGGGCCGGTGATGCAGGACGTCCGGTGGGCACGGCAGGCGCGGGCCGGTGATGCAGGGCGTCCGGTGGGCACGGCAGGCACGGGTTGGTTTCGCAGGGTGTCCGGTGGGCACGGCAGGCGTGGGTCGGTGATGCAGGGCGTCCGGTGGGCGCGGGTGGGCACGGCAGGCGTGGGTTGGTTTCGCAGGGCGTCCGGTGGGCACGGCAGGCGTGGGTCGGTGATGCAGGGCGTCCGGTGGGCACGGCAGGCGCGGGTTGGTTTCGCAGGGTGTCCGGTGGGCACGGCAGGCGTGGGTCGGTGATGCAGGGCGTCCGGTGGGCACGGCAGGCGCGGGTTGGTTTCGCAGGGCGTCCGGTGGGCACGGCAGGCGTGGGTCGGTGATGCAGGGCGTCCGGTGGGCACGGCAGGCATGGGTCGGTGATGCAGGACGTCCGGTGGGCACGGCAGGCGTGGGTCGGTGATGCAGGGCGCGGGTGGGCACGGCAGGCGCAGGCCGGTGACGCAGGGCGCTCCAGTCTTTCATGGGTCAGTCGTCTGCGCTTCTGTAACTCCCGGTCTGTCCGGCAGGTGTGTCACGCCAACCCTTCCGAGAGAGCGCGCTTCATCCGCTGTATCTACAACCTGCTGCAGTCCTCCAGCCCAGCCGTGAAGTATGAAGCTGCCGGGACCCTCGTCACACTGTCCAGCGCCCCCACTGCCATCAAGGTACGTGATGCATAAGTGTTACCCCCGGACGTCCTGATGTGTCCTGACGTCCGTCTCCTTCTCGCCCAGGCCGCGGCTCAGTGCTACATCGACCTGATCATTAAAGAGAGTGACAACAACGTGAAGCTGATCGTCCTGGATCGCCTGATAGAGCTGAAGGACCACCCGTCCCACGAGCGCGTCCTGCAGGTACTGTGCATTGTAGATCCACCCGTCCCACGATCGCCTCCTGCAGCTCTGTGCATTGTAGATCCACCCGTCCCACGAGCGCGTCCTGCAGGTACTGTGCATTGTAGATCCACCCGTCCCACGATCGCCTCCTGCAGCTCTGTGCATTGTAGATCCACCCGTCCCACGAGCGCCTCCTGCAGCTCTGTGCATTGTAGATCCACCCGTCCCACGAGCGCGTCCTGCAGGTACTGTGCATTGTAGATCCACCCGTCCCACGATCGCCTCCTGCAGCTCTGTGCATTGTAGATCCACCCGTCCCACGAGCGCCTCCTGCAGCTCTGTGCATTGTAGATCCACCCGTCCCACGAGCGCGTCCTGCAGGTACTGTGCATTGTAGATCCACCCGTCCCACGAGCGCGTCCTGCAGGTACTGTGCATTGTAGATCCACCCGTCCCACGAGCGCGTCCTGCAGGTACTGTGCATTGTAGATCCACCCGTCCCACGAGCGCGTCCTGCAGGTACTGTGCATTGTAGATCCACCCGTCCCACGAGCGCGTCCTGCAGGTACTGTGCATTGTAGATCCACCCGTCCCATGAGCGCGTCCTGCAGGTACTGTGCATTGTAGATCCACCCGTCCCACGAGCGCGTCCTGCAGCTCTGTGCATTGTAGATCCACCCGTCCCACGAGCGCGTCCTGCAGGTACTGTGCATTGTAGATCCACCCGTCCCACGAGCGCGTCCTGCAGGTACTGTGCATTGTAGATCCACCCGTCCCACGAGCGCGTCCTGCAGGTACTGTGCATTGTAGATCCACCCGTCCCACGATCGCCTCCTGCAGCTCTGTGCATTGTAGATCCACCCGTCCCACGATCGCCTCCTGCAGCTCTGTGCATTGTAGATCCACCCGTCCCACGAGCGCGTCCTGCAGCTCTGTGCATTGTAGATCCACCCGTCCCATGAGCGCGTCCTGCAGCTCTGTGCATTGTAGATCCACCCGTCCCACGATCGCCTCCTGCAGCTCTGTGCATTGTAGATCCACCCGTCCCACGAGCGCGTCCTGCAGCTCTGTGCATTGTAGATCCACCCGTCCCACGAGCGCCTCCTGCAGCTCTGTGCATTGTAGATCCACCCGTCCCACGAGCGCCTCCTGCAGCTCTGTGCATTGTAGATAACCCGTCCCACGAGCGCCTCCTGCAGCTCTTTGCATTGTAGATCCACCCGTCCCACGAGCGCGTCCTGCAGGTACTGTGCATTGTAGATCCACCCGTCCCACGAGCGCGTCCTGCAGGTACTGTGCATTGTAGATCCACCCGTCCCACGAGCGCGTCCTGCAGCTCTGTGCATTGTAGATCCACCCGTCCCACGATCGCCTCCTGCAGCTCTGTGCATTGTAGATCCACCCGTCCCACGATCGCCTCCTGCAGCTCTGTGCATTGTAGATCCACCCGTCCCACGAGCGCGTCCTGCAGCTCTGTGCATTGTAGATCCACCCGTCCCATGAGCGCGTCCTGCAGCTCTGTGCATTGTAGATCCACCCGTCCCATGAGCGCGTCCTGCAGCTCTGTGCATTGTAGATCCACCCGTCACATGAGCGCCTCCTGCAGCTCTGTGCATTGTAGATCCACCCGTCCCATGAGCGCCTCCTGCAGCTCTGTGCATTGTAGATCCACCCGTCCCATGAGCGCGTCCTGCAGCTCTGTGCATTGTAGATCCACCCGTCCCACGATCGCGTCCTGCAGCTCTGTGCATTGTAGATCCACCCGTCACATGAGCGCCTCCTGCAGCTCTGTGCATTGTAGATCCACCCGTCACATGAGCGCCTCCTGCAGCTCTGTGCATTGTAGATCCACCCGTCCCATGAGCGCGTCCTGCAGCTCTGTGCATTGTAGATCCACCCGTCACATGAGCGCCTCCTGCAGCTCTGTGCATTGTAGATCCACCCGTCCCACGATCGCCTCCTGCAGCTCTGTGCATTGTAGATCCACCCGTCCCACGAGCGCGTCCTGCAGCTCTGTGAATTGTAGATCCACCCGTCCCACGAGCGCGTCCTGCAGCTCTGTGCATTGTAGATCCACCCGTCCCATGAGCGCGTCCTGCAGCTCTGTGCATTGTAGATCCACCCGTCACATGAGCGCCTTCTGCAGCTCTGTGCATTGTAGATCCACCCGTCCCATGAGCGCGTCCTGCAGCTCTGTGCATTGTAGATCCACCCGTCCCACGATCGCGTCCTGCAGCTCTGTGCATTGTAGATCCACCCGTCCCATGAGCGCGTCCTGCAGCTCTGTGCATTGTAGATCCACCCGTCACATGAGCGCCTTCTGCAGCTCTGTGCATTGTAGATCCACCCGTCCCATGAGCGCGTCCTGCAGCTCTGTGCATTGTAGATCCACCCGTCCCACGATCGCGTCCTGCAGCTCTGTGAATTGTAGATCCACCCGTCACATGAGCGCCTCCTGCAGCTCTGTGCATTGTAGATCCACCCGTCCCACGAGCGCCTCCTGCAGCTCTGTGAATTGTAGATCCACCCGTCCCACGAGCGCGTCCTGCAGCTCTGTGCATTGTAGATCCACCCGTCCCATGAGCGCGTCCTGCAGCTCTGTGCATTGTAGATCCACCCGTCACATGAGCGCGTCCTGCAGCTCTGTGCATTGTAGATCCACCCGTCACACGATCGCCTCCTGCAGCTCTGTGCATTGTAGATCCACCCGTCCCATGAGCGCGTCCTGCAGCTCTGTGCATTGTAGATCCACCCGTCACATGAGCGCGTCCTGCAGCTCTGTGCATTGTAGATCCACCCGTCACACGATCGCCTCCTGCAGCTCTGTGCATTGTAGATCCACCCGTTACACGATCGCCTCCTGCAGCTCTGTGCATTGTAGATCCACCCGTCCCACGAGCGCGTCCTGCAGCTCTGTGCATTGTAGATCCACCCGTCCCACGATCGCGTCCTGCAGGTACTGTGCATTGTAGATCCACCCGTCCCACGAGCGCCTCCTGCAGCTCTGTGCATTGTAGATCCACCCGTCCCACGATCGCGTCCTGCAGCTCTGTGCATTGTAGAGCCACCCGTCCCACGATCTCCTCCTGCAGCTCTGTGCATTGTAGATCCACCCGTCGCACGATCGCGTCCTGCAGCTCTGGGCATTGTAGATCCTCGCGTCCTGCAGCTCTGGGCATTGTAGATCCACCCGTCACACGAGCGCCTCCTGCAGCTCTGTGAATTGTAGATCCACCCGTCGCACGATCGCGTCCTGCAGCTCTGGGCATTGTAGATCCACCCATCCCACGATCGTCTCCTGCAGCTCTGTGCATTGTAGATCCACCCGTCCCACGAGCGCGTCCTGCAGCTCTGTGCATTGTAGATCCACCCGTCCCACAAGCGCGTCCTGCAGGTACTGTGCATTGTAGATCCACCCGTCCCACGATCGCCTCCTGCAGCTCTGTGCATTGTAGATCCACCCGTCCCACGATCGCGTCCTGCAGCTCTGTGCATTGTAGATCCACCCGTCCCACGAGTGCCTCCTGCAGCTCTGTGCATTGTAGATCCACCCGTCACACGATCGCGTCCTGCAGCTCTGTGCATTGTAGATCCACCCGTCCCACGATCGCCTCCCCCCCCCTGCAGCTCTGTGCATTGTAGATCCACCCGTCCCACGATCTCCTCCTGCAGCTCTGTGCATTGTAGATCCACCCGTCCCACGATCGCGTCCTGCAGCTCTGGGCATTGTAGATCCACCCGTCCCACGATCTCCTCCTGCAGCTCTGTGCATTGTAGATCCACCCGTCCCACGAGCGCGTCCTGCAGCTCTGTGCATTGTAGATCCACCCGTCCCACGATCGCCTCCTGCAGCTCTGGGCATTGTAGATCCACCCGTCCCACGATCTCCTCCTGCAGCTCTGTGCATTGTAGATCCACCCGTCCCACGAGTGCCTCCTGCAGCTCTGGGCATTGTAGATCCACCCGTCCCACGAGCGCCTCCTGCAGCTCTGTGCATTGTAGATCCACCCGTCCCACGATCTCCTCCTGCAGCTCTGTGCATTGTAGATCCACCCGTCCCACGATCGCGTCCTGCAGCTCTGGGCATTGTAGATCCACCCGTCCCACGATCTCCTCCTGCAGCTCTGTGCATTGTAGATCCACCCGTCCCACGAGCGCCTCCTGCAGCTCTGGGCATTGTAGATCCACCCGTCCCACGAGCGCCTCCTGCAGCTCTGTGCATTGTAGATCCACCCGTCCCACGAGCGCCTCCTGCAGCTCTGTGCATTGTAGATCCACCCGTCCCACGATCGCCTCCTGCAGCTCTGTGCATTGTAGATCCACCCGTCCCACGATCGCCTCCTGCAGCTCTGTGCATTGTAGATCCACCCGTCCCACGATCGCCTCCTGCAGCTCTGTGCATTGTAGATCCACCCGTCCCACGATCGCGTCCTGCAGCTCTGTGCATTGTAGATCCACCCGTCCCACGATCGCGTCCTGCAGGTACTGTGCATTGTAGATCCACCCGTCCCACGAGCGCGTCCTGCAGCTCTGTGCATTGTAGATCCACCCGTCCCACGAGCGCCTCCTGCAGCTCTGTGCATTGTAGATCCACCCGTCTGATGATCGCGTCTTGCAGCTCTGTGCATTGTAGATCCACCCGTCCCACGAGCGCGTCCTGCAGCTCTGTGCATTGTAGATCCACCGTCTGCAGCGCCTCTTGTCACTGGTGACTCCGCACACTGTGCACTGCGGGGATCCGGCGGTGTCAGAGCCACAGAGGGGCTGCTGACAGGTGGATCTTGTCCAGACAAC